>NC_134412.1:44996335-45208649 GCF_038048845.1 Mixophyes fleayi
TATAGCAGTTAAATTTTTTTAAAAAAGTACTCTTATGTTTTGTCCGTCTGGTTTACAAAAAAAGAAAATTACAATGTGCTTAAATACCACTGTATAATTTCTTTAATGTGCTAATATTTATATTTTACTATTTATTATTTTCTTTTGCAGAGTAGAAAAACACAAGAAAGACCAAAGTATCTTAAATGTGGAAGAGCCAAAAGATCATCAAAGCTGTAGTGCCTATATATTCTTAAAGATAAGTGAGAAGAAAAACAGTCTTGTTGTCACAAAGTGCCAATTAAGACACAACCATGCGTTATGCCCTATTGAATTTGATTACTATTTCAAAAAGGGATTTTTGTTGGCAAATTGCTGTCTTCCAGTACGCACCACCAACAAAATCTCTAAGCAGTTTGTGGGTGCTCAGGATATTAAGCGCCTCCTATCTTACTGCAAAACCAGGGGTCACGGCATCATGGACACATTGAAATCACTTGACAATCTTTTTCTTAATGATCCAGATGCTAAGGTGAAGTTAGTATTTTTACAGGATAAAGTTATTGTCAAGACAGTATTTCTCATCACTTCATCGATGGGTTCTCTGTGCCAGCATTTCCCAACAGTGCTGTTTTTCAACAAGGTCTTGAGTTTTAACGAAGAATTTGAATTATTTAGTTTTCTGTGTGCAGATGGTAATTTGCAAGGAAGAGAATGTGCTTACATCCTAGTTAGGAAAGGAACACCCAATGTTTTGCGCTTTGCTTCAGCATCTCTAGTGCAAAGCATTCCTGATGTAAAATTCAAAGTACGCTGTGTAACACTTGGTGTAGATATTGGAGAGAAGGAAGTCATCAAAGAAATCTTTCCCCATGCGACAGTTCAAATTTTACGTTCACAAGTTTTACAGACCTTGCATAGTAAGGCTCATGAAATGGGTGTGAAAGAAGATGAGAAGATCTGGCCTTTGCTGTGTCGTATAGCTTCTTCTAAAACACCAGAAGAGTACAATCAGACAGTGAGAAACATGGGACTTTATTGTTCCAATACATTTATGAAATATTTTATGGAACAATGGCACACATCCCGTGACATGTGGGTCGACATTTGGGGTTTTAGCTTGGCGCATCTTGATACCACCGAGATGATCTCTAAACATAAGCAGAAGCTAACTGCTGGGTTGTGTAATAATGCAACTGTGCCCGAGTGTATTCTTCATCTTACCAGTTTGCAGTCCCCAAAAACAGAAAAACAATTAAATGAATATGAAATTGCTTCCCAATACAAATCTGTTTGTAATCCTGAGGCAGCCAGTATGATTGAAGAAGAACTTGGCTTTTTAAGGGATGGTAAATATAATATCAAACAAACTCCAGACGGGTATTCACTCAATGATGGTGTATCTGACTTTTTTATGGATCGAGATCTTGTAACATGCAGCTGTACAATCCATGTCTCCAGCCTTCTTCCTTGTCGCCATTTATTTGCCACACGTCTACAGAATGGGGAAGAAGTTTTCGACTTACAATTATTAACAAAGAGCAAAGCAATCCTTATATAGTTATTTGAGATGATATGCTTTAAGTGAATTGTCAAGTTTAATAGAAGACAAGTTTCATTGATAATCCTCATTATTTCATGTAACATGTCTAGTTTGTGTTTGTTTTGTTTTTGTTTTTTGGGGGTTAGTATGTGAGGGTTTTTTGTTTAATGTATAAATTGATACTTATCTGTAATAATTATATTTATCCACTGCAAATGTATGAGGGGCCAGGCCTCATGTGCAATTGAACCATATTGAGACATATTAACCATATTGTTTTTGTCTCCATTAGCCAAGACATTTTGGGCCGTTAAGGAAAGTAAGGCATAAAAAGGAGTAAATGTTCCCCTGAACAAACCATGTTACAATGCAAGGGGTGCAAATTATTATTTTGCAGTTAAATACTAGCTGTTTTTTCATGTAGCACACAGATACTTGATAGCTTTATTTTTACACTGAAATTTAAAGTTGATATAGGACATGCCCTGCCACAACTATAAATCTGTCCCCATATTTTAAATTTACCTCCGCTTCTAATGCAACATGATTTTGCCCAGGTGCAAAGTGACTTTTTTTTTCATTTATTTTTTTATGCTTTTCTCTCCTTAATGACTCAGGCCCTTTGGGTATGGCCGTAATTTATGGTTAAATCTAGGACCAATAATTAGCTACCACTTTATAGCCCTGCACAGCAGTGGAGAGGCTTCATATATTTTAACAGCTTGTCAAAGTCATCTTAGAGCTATGTATCTATGTCTACACAGCATTGAATAAAAATTAATTTCTTACTAGAAGGATAATAAAGAACCTAAACTTTGAATCTTTGAAGTAAATTTCTAATAAATTTGTTTACATCAAAAATAATTTTGCAGGTTATGATTTTGTTTTTAAATCCAACGCCTAGATCTGAAATGACTATCCTGTTTTTCATTTTCATTTTTTTTTTTTTGCCTGTAAAACTTATACTCACAATTTTTTAAATTAAAAGGCCTTTCAATTTTTTTTACTTATAAAATTTAGTAAGATTCCATTTAGGAATTTAAAGGTTCTTTGTTTAGGGAAAAGTTACCTGAAACGGTAAACATTTCAGATTGCTTCACACACCTGCACATAAAAATTCATATATATGTATAATATATTTGAAAATAAAAACCTATTCTACACTATCATACTAAAACTAGGATGAAAGCATTACAGGACTTCAATAAGTAAATATTTTTTTAATAAACTGGGCAAGTTTACAAAACAGTGAAGCATTCATATTGATTATAACTAGAGATGGTCACTGACCCTCGTGTTTTGGTTTTGGATCTGGATTACCTTCGGGTTTTGGTTTTGGTAAAACCGCTCTTGTGTGTTTTGGTTTTGGTTTTGTTTTGCCATTTTGTGTAAAAATCTCTTTTTTTTTTTGCCCTAAATTAACCTAATTTAGTGCTCCACCTGTTTATTGGATAAGTAAGATAATTCTAAAGCTAATAAATTATGAAAAAACAGTTAATCCCTGGTAGGCCGTCCTTAATTCTACACACAAACCTGATTGTCTTCCTCTCCATCTTAGCCTATTGGCAATGCAGCCATTGTCTTTGGGTGTATATTACACCCTATACTTATAGTTAAATATAAAAAGAAATGGACAAAGGCAGATTTGTTTCTGTCTGCATCAGCCCCCCCTCCACTTGTAGTAAAACAGAAAAGAAGCAGCCTGCATAGACTGAACAATATAAAACAAAATGGACAAAGGTAGTTTGGTGGCTGTTTATGAGCCCCCCCCTTCCACTTGTAGTAAAATAGAAAAAAAGCAGCCTGCATAGACTGAACAATATAAACAGAAATGGACAAAGGCAGTTTGGTTTCTGTCTGCATTAGACCCCCTTTCCACTAGTAGTAAAATAGAAAAAAATCAGCCGGTCTAGACTGTAGAATATAAATAGAAATGGACAAAGGCAGTTTGGTGTCTGTTTGTGTATGACACCCTACCCTTATCGTGAAATTGACAAAACAGCAGCCTTTCAAGACTGTACGTGATATAGAAATGCCCCAAGTCCCTTCCTATTTGGGGGTAGATTGTACCCTACACTTATACTTATTTTTTTGGGGGGTGTGTTTTTTCCCTGATTTAAAAAGCTATGTACTTTTGCATAGGCTTTACCAGATGACGTATAGGGAAGACTACCATCAGTACTGGTGCCGGCAACTGCTTGCTGATCCTGCTCTTATGTGGACTGCTTTGAATCCATTTTAATGAGCCCAAAGCACTTGTAGTGCAAAATATTCAATAGATAGTGCTGCTAGATATGACTTTTTGCAGCCAGAAAAATTGTGATTTCACACTGGGGAATATGGGACACCCCAACGCACTTGTAGTGCAAAATATAAAAAAAAAATGCTTCCTCTGTCCTCCTCTCTTCCTGCTTTAACAATTGCTAGAAGAATTGCTAGCAGAATTTCAATAATAATTGAAAGAATAAGGTATACAATAATTGCTCTGTCCCTGCTCTAATACAGCCTGTGACCTAACCCTGCTCTCTCCCTCTGTCAAATGGCGATGGATTGCTGTTGATGCGGGTATTTATGCATTTCAAATATCGCGAGAACCGAGCTCTGAGATCCGACGATGTCACAATGACGTTTTGCCTCAATTTAGAATCCGAATGGGCGGGAGAGTACCGAGCGGTACTCGAATAGGTGAAATTCGGGCGGGTTCGGATCTCAGGGAACCGAGCCCGCCCATCTCTAATTATAACCTTCTCACATCTAGTTCTCATAAGTCCTAAAATGTGACAACCCTAAACTCGTATAGCAAGCAATCCATAGCAGATTTTACTTGTCATTATTTATTCAACAAAAATAAGCCAACATGAAAAAGCCATGTGCACAAAAATAAAATATTAATACAGCCTTATTGCATTCACATCAATAAAAAAGGTAATTTGAGCCAGGTATTGTTAATCCATTGCACTAAATTATTACTTCGTCAGAAAGTGTGATCACCCTTTGCTAAAAACAGACTTTTGCCAGTTTGATCTGGAGGATTCAGTTGTGTTTAAACCAGTAGAAATGACCCCTGCATATCATGCTCTTTCAGAACCATTTGTTGCTTATAAGTCTAGAAAGTGTTATAAGGCCATTTCCATATATTTTGAAGTTCATCTTTGTAATTGAGAAATTTATTACAAATTGAAAATATTGAAGACAGTTGCCAATCTCCCAGTATTGGACACCCAAGCAAATTTATTCAAAGATCAGACCGTTTTGATCATCCAAGAAATCATTAAGAACCTAAAAGCTGCATGCAGGGATTTTAGGCTGCTCTATCCACGCAGTAAATGTCTACCAGTGGAAGAAGATTTAACAGGTATCACATTCATGGAAGGGTAGCCCTTCTTGCAAAAAAAACAAAATGAAAAATAATAAAAACCAAAACAACCTATTGCAGCAAAGCTTAGGCTTGCATCTGAGTGAAACTCATGACTTTTGAAATAATGTCCTCTGGAGAGTTAAGACAAAAGCGGAATTATTTTTTCTTAATGTGGTGCTACTGAATCATGGAGTGTATTTACATTTTCACACATGGCTTGACCGAGCTGTCACAAGATAATAGTTATCAAATTTTAGTACTTGGTAAGGACTCTCTTATTAAACTTTTATTTAACATGACTATGTGTCTGTATGTACATATATATTTTTATTTTAACTTAAACTATCACATTGCCACTGACTATTCCATAATATGTTTTTTATGTTGGAGTTGTTCATCTGCAGTGAGGATGAATTATCACATTTATGGCCTATAATTGACTACATTGTGCTGTTGGGGAACCCTGCTCCTTTCATTATCTCAGTCTGTGACTTCCTGCTTTCCTACATTCTCTTTTCACATCATGACAGTGCCGTATACAGCCCTACCCTCTCTAACATAATCACACGTGAACAGGTCCTGTAGCCAACAAGATCTGTAAATTCATCTTCTGCTGCTTTGAACATTCCAATGCTGTGAAAACTCAAGTCAAAGTAGAATTATATTTGAATCAAGTTAATCGGTTATATATTTAACTAGTTAAAACCCATTAAAATGACTGGAAAAAAAAAAAAGAGTGAGATCACGTTGGACCCTTTTTTGATAACGGTTAAACGCCACACAGGATTTATCCCATGAATGTGGAATCAACTATTGGCTCCAAAGAAAAAAAACTTAACACAATTTCTATTTCACAAATATTTTTTTATATACCACATTTTTGTGTAAACCTTCTCAGAGTCTTCTACCAATTTTTACCAACACAGGAGGAAACAGGAGAAGACCATTCGGCCTATTAACTCAGCTACACAAAGAATACAGTCCGTATTCACTTGAAACTCCATATTCTACCTCTGATGTCTCCAACTCACCATGGCTACAAGCTCCATGCAGCATGAGGACTGTTTTGGACTCTGATTTTATTTTATTTTCATTTCATGAAAGTTTGATTTATCTGTTAGTCTGTTTTCACTGCAAAATCCACTATGTTTAATCAGCCTGCTGTACTACTTGGTCAACCACTCCCTACTCATGCTACAGTTATTTCAGTCCCCTATATCATCACTCTGCTTTCAGTTCTACTTAACGCTTTGTCTGCCATCACAAGTAGAAAGAAATTATACTGATTTTGAATCACTCTCCTATCTCATGACTCTGCAAAACTCTGCTATTCAATCACCTGCTCTTTATTACTCTCCATTCAACACTTCCACCCATTCCTCCACATGGCTCCCACATCATTACTCTATACTATCCAGACATCCATGGATAAACTACATTTGCTGCAGCATAGCTCTGCACTACTTATCTGATTACACTGGACATTGTAATTAGGTAATTCCTTAATTCCCTCACATTCACATCTTTTGAAGTACATGCTGTTAGGATTTTTAACCCGTTCTCTATGCGTGTTGCTGTCATTTATCGCCCCCCTGGTCCACACCAAAAATTTCTTGAACACTTCTCTGCATGGCTCCCTCACTTCTTATCTACTGATATCCCCACCATCAGCATGGGTGATTTCAACATCCCTATTTTTAATCCACGTTCCAATGCTGCTTCCAAACTACTCTCTCTAACCTCACTTGACCTCTCCCAGTGGATTGAATCCGCTACTCATCAGGATGGCCACTGTCTTGATCTTGTTTTCTCTAGACTTTGCTCAGTTTCTAATTTCCTTAACACTCTTTTCCCCCTCTCGGATCATCACCTTATTAGCTACTTGCTAACCCCCACTTCTTTACTCTCCCTAGTGTCAAACTCTACCAAGCCTCCTCACAACTGCAGGTATTTCAACTCGCAAGCATGCAGTGATTACTCCCATTTAAAAAAAATAGAATTCTGACCCTAACTCTCGTAAATTACTGCCCCATCTCTCAACTCCCATGCCCCTCCAAGCTTCTCGAGAGAATTGCCTACACTCGCCTAACACACTTTCTTACAGCAAACAACCTATTGGATCCTCTTCATTCAGACTTTCGCTCTCAACACTCCACAGAGACTGCGCTGACCAAGGTTGTCAATGATTTGATCACAGCAAAAAATAATAACCATTACTCTCTTCTAATTCTCCTGGATCTCTGCTGCATTTGACACTGTTGACCACTCTCTTCTCATACAAACGCTACAATCCCTAGGTCTTGAAGGCACTGTCCTATCCTGGTTCTCATCCTACCTATCTAATCGATCTTTCAGTGTTAATTTCTCTGTATTCACCTCTGCTCTGCTTCCTTTATCAGTTGGAGTACCACAAGGCTCAGTCCTAGGTCCTCTGCTATTCTCTATCTACACCACTTCTCTTGGAAAGCTAATAAGCTCCTTTGGATTTCAGTATCATCATTATGCGGATGATACACAAATGTATCTATCCTCTCCTGATCTTTCACCATATGTGTTGTCTCGAGTTACTGACTGTCTTTCTGCCATTTCATCTTGAATGTCTTCTCGCCAACTCAAAATCAATCTTTCAAAAACTGAATTAATAATATTCCCACCCAAAAACAGAAGCTTCCTGCCTGACATTTCTATTTCTGTTGATAATATGACCATAAATCCCACCCCGCAAGCTCGTTGCCTAGGTGTAATCCTTGATTCACAACTGTCGTTTATTCCCCACATCAACTCTATATCTAAATCATGTTACATACACCTAAAGAACATTTCCAGAATACGCACATATCTGACACAAGACACCGCAAAAACATTAATTCATGCACTCATCATCTCCCGCATCAACTATTGCAATTCCCTCCTTACTGGTCTTCCCAAAGTCAGACTTGAACCCCTACAATCTATTTTGCACGCAGCGGCTAGATTGATTTTCCTTACGAACCGTTATTCCTCTGCTGAGCCACTCAGTCAGTCTCTACATTGGCTGCCTGTATATCAACGAATCCAATATAACATTCTTCTACTAGCATACAAGGCCATCCACAAAATTGCACCGACATACATTTCCTCACTTGTCTCAAAATATCTCCCTACTCGACACCTCCGTTCTGCACAAGATAAACGTCTCTCCTCCACTCTCATTACATCCTCCCATTCTCGGTTACAAGATTTCTTCTGGGCTGCACCCACTTTGTGGAATTCCCTCCCATGCACAATAAGACTTTCCTCTAGTCTTCAAACCTTCACTGAAAACCCACCTCTTCAGATAAGGTTATGATATTCCTCAACCACCATCTTAATTTCCCTAGATTACCCTATTACCATCCTCTACACTACTAACGCAAGACAACAACCCTCTGACCAGCAATGCAACACACACAGCCCACTCAATACTTTTACCTTTGCGTTCTAGCTGGTCCAGTGTGCAATATGATGTAGCACATGCTCTTGTGTTTTTAACTCCCATTGTCCTATAGATTGTAAGCTTGCGAGCAGGGTTCTCTTACCTCTCTGTCTGTATGTATTACCCAGTATTGTCTTATTAATGCTTGTTCCCAATTGTAAAGCGCTACGGAATTTGCTGGCGCTATATAAATAAATGTTGATGATGAATTTTCCCTATTCCATGCCACTAATAATTTTGATTTTCAAGGCGGCAGATTGCCGTGCTCTGGATATTGCTACATAAAGTTGACCATGACAAATAATTTATTTGTATTTTTTTTTTTATAAAATACCATTTTAAAAAGCTTGCAGCACATAAGTCATTTGCAAACATTTTACAAAATTTGTGTGCTTTTTGTGTGTATCTATAAAGGTGAGGAGCAGCATTAGATATATAAATGTAGTAGATTGTAGAGCGAATATAATTCTTTCCTGATAAGACGTTTAATGTATGTGTCATTAAAAGGGTACTAGAGAACCCCAGATCTTTTTATATATATATATATATATATATATATATATATATATATATATATAATATATATATATAATATATATATATATATATATATATGTGTGTGTGTGCGTGCGTGCAGTGGTATGCCATACTGCCACTTCTCCCACTGCTTCTCATTGAAAAAAATTAATCTAATTCCATTCACTTACATTCCCACTACATTTTCCATAATGCCATTTCTAAATTTCCACTTTGCCCACTGTTTGTGTGTAAATATATATGTATAATGTATGAGTTCACAACCACCTATTACAAAGATAACTGGTTTTGGCTAATTTCAATGGGAGAAGTAACGGCCAGAATGGCGAGCAGTTTGTCATGCCCACGGAACCAGCCTAGAGTGGACCCTAGACGAATGAGCCTTAAGGATATAAAAATGATGAGCTTGTCATCATCGTAACCACACCTTCTCTTTTGAAACAAAAGTATGTGTTCACAAAGAATCTCTCGGTGCATCTCAAGACTGAAGCATGGTAACATTCTTACAAGCACATGCTTTTGTTTTTGTAAATACAACCTTTTATATCTTTTATTTTCTTGTTTCTCTTGAAATGAACATTCAGTTATTGTTCTAATACTCATGATGAGAGTAGCTGATAAATCCTAGTCAAATGCACCATAAGAATTAATGAGCAGAATAGCTGGTATTGGGATGTGACAGTCTCAGCTTGTGAAGTATGCAAAATAGAAGCTGCAGAGTGTTAAATTGTGTTGGTGACATAGGAGCAACAACAAATATCTAATTATAAATATACAAGTTGAATCCCAGCAATATAATTTAATTCATTTCAATATCTTTGTTTTGAACAATAAAGATAAAATATAGGTCAGAAATTACATAACTAGCATCATAAAACAGCCATGCAAACAGTTTACCGTTGACTGGTAAGCGGCTGTATAGCATTGTGAGGTACTTATATAGTCTAATGAGCCAGCCTAGGAGGACTGCAATTGTACCGGCAAGGTGAGTGTAGAGTAAGTTCATTATGAGGTGTCGGTAGAGAGATGAAAGACTTTTGGGGTGAAAATCATGTTGAGGCTTGACTTTTTTCATTTATTTTTTATAAAATAAAGAAATGGGTACAGGGGAGGGGAGGTTAAAGAAGGATGATGGAAATCGGTAACCTCCAACAATGAGGCTCTTAATTGTTTTGTAGAGGGGTGCCATTGAAGGAGTCAGAGTGACATTTGTGTGACCTTAATATTGTAGTTCAGTAAGATCCAGGTATTGATGAGTTGAGTACCAAGGCCCCAGGTATTGTTTGTCATTAAGTAAGCTGGATATATATTTCTATAGTGCCACAAGATTCTGTTGATGAACACTTAGTTGGGTCGACTTTTTTCAATCTTTAGCAATTTGGCAATATTACGAAGATGGCGGATTAATCGGGGGTTTACTGAGTAGTATCCGAAGCAGGTCATGGGGAAGCTGTGGTTTCTTGTGTTGTTACTGACTAAATGTATTTCCAGAACCTAGTAATTTTTGGGCAGTTCGACTAGATGTGCAGAAAGGTTCCAGTATGACCACAGTTCATCAAGCACATATTGAATGCTTGGTGGTAAATGCTATATTATTTTGAGGGAAATATGTACTATTTAGATCAGATCTTGTACATGTTTTCTTTGATCACACATGGTGAGGCTTCGACAATTAGATAGGGAGTGGATTCACATTGGGCATCTAGTTTACTCCTTTGGTGGTTCTTTTTGAGTCAAATTTTATCTCCGATTTCCAAGGGTTTTGCAAAAGCTTTTTGATTATAGTAATTCTCCTGGCAAGAATGAGCTATCTGCATTTTTTTTTCTACAATTTAACTACAATTTGTTAAATATACCCCATAATCTGTTTCCTTGCGGGTGATATGCATTTGTTTTTACTTTCCGACCCTGATATGGTGAAAAGTTCAGATTCGAATGCCGAACCCCAGTCAGTCAATATCTTCTCTTGAAAGCCATAAGGTCTCACAAATATTTTGAGTAGAAGTTCCGCTGTGGTTTTAGCAGTCAAATCGGAAACAGGTGTCTGAGTACTTACAATAGTGATCGATGATCGTTAGGGTATACTGATATCCAGTTCTGCTATACAACAGCTTTACATGATCCAGCGTCACTAGCTCTAGTGGTCGGCTGGTCTTGATAGGATGTAACGGTACTTTTGCATAAGACCCACTTGCCTCTTGATGCTGCATGTTCGGCACTCTTCACAACATTTCTCAATATCTGGTCTCATGCCTACCCAATAGTATAGTCATTGTTGTCTACTTTAGGTCTTGAAGTGGTAGGCTTCGAACAGTTGCTCTGCGTGTTGCCTGGGCACAACCACTTGCTTGATGGCTGCGTGGGTTTTAGGATGTATGTTTCGCCACATTATTATTCCTCCTTCGATCCTCACGGCTTCTCTGCCGCCACATTTGAATCAATTCTGATGCTGCCTCGAGTCTGTCAGCCTGAGGTAGGGATTCCTTTCCTGTCAGTGAAGTTGGCTAAGAATAGGGCTCTTGCGCTGGCCAATCTGTTTCTTCCTCCTTCAGATCGATCACCATCTGAACTGTTAGATGATTGAACTCAGAGGGCAGATTCGCGAGGAAGGTGGGTAGCTCCACTGTCTATCATTGATCTTCCTTCTCATTTTCTGCAGGATTTGGGCATCGGGATAAAGCGTTTGCATTTACATTCACTTGACCACTTCGGTACTTAACTGCATAATCGAACTTCGCCAATCTGGAAGCCCACCTTTGTTCGAGTGCTCCAGCTTTTATGTCTGTAAATGCGCCTGAGGGTTACTGTCGGTGTATACTGTCACAGGTGTAGCAGCTAGAAAGTGCCATAATTTCTCAGTCACTGCCCAGACCAGGCCCAGGAGTTCCGATATAAAGCCTTGCAGGGTCGGACTGGCCCAGCGGACTACCGGTTAAACCACCGATAGGCCCAGCTACCGTACAGCCACACCCCCTTTCACCAGTGGGCGGAGCTTACCTGGAGGCCCCTCACATCGTCCCCGCTGCGTCGCCCCTGCTCAATTGCGATCGCAACTGCGATCGCAATTGAAAGATGACTGGCTGTCACTGACAGCCAGTCATCTTTCACATGCGATCGCAGCTGCGATCATGTGACCCGCCCCCTCACCCTGTCAGCTGATGTTCCCGCGCCGCTGAAGGGAGAAGAGCTGAGAGGCTGCAGCAATCAAGTTTTGGGTAAGTATACTGGTTCTAGTGTGACCATCTCATTGTTATTGCTGAGCCTATTTATTTTTAAAAAAAATATGTCTGTGCATGTCCCTGTTTTCTCGAGATTAACCAAGTAAGCATTATAGTTCCTCTTTTTCTGTAAAGTTAATGCAATTTTTATTATCTATTCATATTTCCAGAGCTTTATAAGCTTATATGTCTTGCCTAGAACCATTTCAAGTAGAAACCATGACATTATAACTAAGGTAAGTGAACATATCTTTATGCTAATTGTAGCTCACTAATGCTCACCTACACTGTACCATGATAGGGTTTGGTGCATCTGTTCTGCAGCAAGGTGTCCACAGAAAATTATTTTAGAATTTTAGCAAATATGCGTTAACAATTAATATGTCATCATAAACTAATACTTCAGTAACTACCTATATAATTCTAGACCAGAAAATGCTTACTTTCTTCTTTAAACTATCTCTTCCATTTTTAAGTTGTTAAATTGACAATAAATGATGACAATTATATGACATTAGTGTAAGAAGTAGGTATTCTAGTAGTTTAAAGTTAAACTAATCTAGGAGTGGAATGGAAAGCCAAACTATAGGGAGGGGGTGATGGGACCTTTAATGCTGAGTTGGTTTGGGTCTATAATTGAATGTGGGGCTGAGTGTGGGGGCTATCTATTAAATGTGAATATTATTTAATGCTAGGAATGGTCGTGGGAAATGGATGTATTAAACGTAAATGCTAATAATTTATTGCTGGGACTGTTTGGAGGGAGGGTAATAGGTTTATTTATTAAATGGGAATAATATTAATTTAATGTTAGGGTTGGTTGGAGGGAAATAGATCTATTCATCAAATGTGAGCACTTTAATGTTGAGGCTGGAGAGAGGCCTAATTATTAAATGTGGGTGCTGTTTATTTAATGGCAGGGATGGTTGACGCTTCTAAATGTACCCATTATTTTTTCCAAATAGGTCCCTCAACATTCCAGGATCCAGACAAGCCACAACTAAAGAAACCAGCAGCCACAGGTGGTAAAAGTGACAACAACAGGTAGGACAGTCTGTCAAATGATCTGAGTTTAGTGCAGGCTTGGCTAACCTGTGGTACTCCAGGTGTTGTGAAACTATAAGTCCTAGCATACCCTTCCAGCAATAAGCTGCTATATATTGGCAAAGCATGCTGGGGCTGGTAGTTTCACAACACCTGGAGTGCCACAGGTTAGCCAATCCTGGTCTAGTGGGACAATCCTGTTTTTTGGTGACTGTTCTGCCCAATCTAAGGGGCAGGTCAACACTGTGTATTCTTTATACACACAGTGCATTCTTTATATACTGCACTAAGGTGCTAGCTGTCCTTCGTGGACTGACCACTCCCCCTCTAGTGTCTGGTCCCGCCTCTATGTTGGCTGACCACACCCCCTTTGGTGGGCCCCTAGTGTTGCATTCCCCGGTGGGCCCTTCATGCCCCAGTCCGACACTGAAGCCCTGTAATTGCTGTCGTTCCTCTCTGTGCATGAAAACTCGCGGCTGGTGTAGGCAATGACTCATCCCTGTCCATCTTACTTCTGGGCCAGTACAGCTCCCAGTCTCGCATCAGTGTATAGGATGAACATTTGTAGGTAGTTGTGGTAAGCCAACGGGTGCCTCGCTCAACTCCTGTCTCAACCAGTCAAATGCTACTTGCTGTGGTTCTCCCCACTCTATAGGGACATTCGTACTCTAAAGGGAGGTTCGTGCTCCGCCGGCACTTCGGAATCCCTATCAGGAGCTCATGAAGGGGCATGGCAATCTTTGCAAAGTCTTTAACAAATTGGCAGTAGTATCCTGCAAAGTCCAGGAACCGTCTCACATCTTTAACCATGCACGGAGCTGGCCAAGCCTCTACCGTGCTCACCTTGTCCTTGCCTGGAGCTATTCTGAGGGTGCTCACCACATGATCCAGGTATTTCATTTCTGGCTTGAGTAAACTACACTTTTTTTTTTTTATAATATTTTATTATTACAAAGGCAAAACATATACAAGTATACGATAGTATATACACATATCTTTAAAATAGATGTAATCCTCTAATCTAAACATTGTTTACATTATATATATTATATTGTTGTACATAATAAAAAGCGTAAAACATTGCCTCATCAAACTTATTACCATTTAATCCAAAATCTGTCTTTTCCGCAATATACGGAACACTAAAAACCCCGGTACGACCAGTATAAGATGTTGACCCTCCTATTGATTTTAAGGGAGGTTATCTACCAGTATTCTATGCTCATACCAAGATGTTGAACCAAAACAGGAGTGAATTTGTCCTTTAATGGCACTAGGCCAATATAGTTTTCTCATAGTTTAAAAAAATCTTTTGTCCGTTTTTCTTTAAATATGGAAGATTCCAATAAATCCATCCTAAAGATGTAAAACAGCTTTGTTCTAAATATTGCCAAGGATGGTGGAGACTCTTGAATCCACATTTGCAGTATACTTTTTCTTGCAACTGCTGAAATAATCATTAACATTTTCCTGCTTCCCTTTGTCATCTTGTATGCTTTAGGAGTATATCCCAAAATTGCCCACTCCAGGGTCAAAGGAGGGGATTCCTTCAACAGAGTGCCCGTGGCATATTGATGTACCTGTCTCCAGAAACATTTAATGAAGGAGCAGTCCCACATACAATGATAAAAAGTGGCCAGTTCTTCATGACATTTCGAACAATTACTAGAATCAGATAAGCCCATATTATATCTGCGATGTGGTGACAAATACCTACGATGGAAAATATTATACAAGATTTCTCTATAAGTAGTAGCAGGAAGACTATAAAATGAATATAGTAATGTTTTACGAATTTCATCATCTGAGATATGGGGAAAGACATTTGCTCAATGAGATAATCCCGGGGGTGTTCCAATCATATCACATGAATTTCTCAATAATTTATAATTTAATGAAATAGCTTTCCTACCACTAAATGGCCTATCCAGCTTCTGATCTAATTCATTGCTCCAGTCCACCAAATGCAGAAACTTTAATACCGTGGTTACATAATGTCTAGCCTGAAATATGGCAAAGACCTGCAAATGCGAAAGCTCAAACCTATCCATAATTTGAATTATAGTCAGAGATTCCTGTGTGGAAACATTGACCAGTGAATTCACACATTTAATACCTCATATATGCCATTGATTGAAAGGGTGGGAAGCATGACCAGATTGAAAGTCTGGGTTATGTAAAAAAAGGTAAATACAATGAATACTATTCAAATCAAACGTGCGTCTTATAAAATGCCACACTTTCCACACTCATTAATAATGGGTTATCAAAAATATCTCTTGAAATTTTTTATTTACCAAAATGAAGAAAGACAGGCAAACTTGCTCCAGAGAGGAATGATTGTTCTTAATCAATATTTACAAATATGTTATCGGTATACAGCCAATCTCTAATAAACCTTAAGGTTCCTGCATAGCTGTATAATTTTAAATTGGGAAAGTTTATACCACCCTCTGTCATCCTTTGCTGGGGCTTAATTAAACTTATTCTTGGCCGCTTAAATTTCTATATACAGTTTCTAAATGCTCTATTCAACCTCTTCTCATCAAATGGTGATATTAATATCGGTACATTTGTAAGGGGTACAAGATCTTTGCAAATATTGTCATTTTAATTAAATTCGCTCTACCCAAATAAGTGAGCATAAAATGATTCCAACTAGCCATTTCATCCACTACATCTTACTCATATTAAGACTTTACAGATCATAGATATTCTTGGGTAATTGAATGCCTAGATATTTAATTGATATATTGGCCCAGAACAAGAAATAGTCCTTACTCCATATTGGCTTGATTAATCAAAGCCTGATACCTTCCCATACTGGTTAATTATTTCAAATAACACTGAAAGGGTTAAATGAGGATCGGATAGAAATAGTAATAAAGCATCATCGAATATGACCAATTTAATTTCCTGAGTTCCCACCCTTACCCAGAAACTTCGGGTGGGTATCTATAATACGAAAAAGAGGGTCATGCGCTAAATAAAACAAAAGTGGCGAAAGTTGGCAACCTTGTCTGGTTCCCAGAGTTGTCATTATAGGAGAGCTAAGTTGCCCATTATTGAATAAAAACGTTTTTGGGTTGGTATATAGAAATCTAATTATCTGTAAAAATTCTTGTCCGTAAGCCCTTGTTTCCATTAATAGATGAAGATTTTGCCAAGAAACCGTGTCACAGGCTTTTTCGGCAACGAGGCTTAAAATAATATCTGATTATTTTTTTTTACATTCGTGGAGCCCGCTATAATGGCTGCTATTGCAGTTCTAACCCCTTTTAGTGAATGTCTACCATGGGTAAACCCCATTTGATGTGAAGTAGGCAAATCCGGCATTATAGATTGTAATCTATTTGCTAGAACCTTAGTCAAGATTTTTTTTTTTTAAACTCTTTATTTGTTACAAGAGGAAACGGCATAGAAAAGAGCAAACAACAAGTAAAAACCGACTGTTTTAAGACAAAAAGATGTCTCCTCTTATTTTAAATTTTTATAGTAGTAGGAAGGGGTAGGAAAGAGACAGGAAACAAAACGGGTTAAGGGGAACGGGGGGGAGGGTTGGGAAGGACAGGCACGTATATCACCATACCTATTACAAAGAAGGTTGTAAGCAACATATCTACAGAATAATGACCTATAAAATAAATAAGAAAATAAAAAGTAGACGGCAAGATATATGGATCTCTTACTCATGGCGCACGACGACCAACCTGGAGGATCCGGAGATGGCCCAGAGTTTATGTACCATTAGAGGACGAGAGAGCCAAAGGGGGTAAACAGCTACGGCTTTCCTGGAGATACCACGGGGCCCAAACCTTGTCAAAGTTGTAAGATTTATCGTGAAGGTAGCATGTAATACTCTCCATGCTTGCGATATGCCAGATGTAGTTCCGTAAGGCCTGCATATAGGGTGGGTTAGGATCTTTCCAGTGTTTAGCTATTAGGGATTTGGCAGCAGCTAGTATGTGGGATATCAGTTTGTTGGAAGGGGCGGTCTCATCAGGAATAGGGCGAGAGAGAAGGAACGACCAGGGATCCTTAGTGATCTGTTGTTCAGATACAGAATTAATAAGTGCAAGGACCATGTTCCAATAAGGGATTATACGGGGGCAGGTCCACCATATATGTAGCATCGTGCCTCTCTGGCCACATTCCCGCCATTAGCTCGGAGTAGCAGTGGGAAACATTCTAGACAACCTATCTGGGGTATAGTACCACCTATAGTACAGCTTGTATGCAGTTTCTTTAATAAGTGTGGATATTGAGCTCTTGCCAATCCCCTCTCTGACCTCCTCCCAACAAGACTCATCCGGAGGGGGTCCCAGATCTCTCTACCATTCACATTCATGGCCTCCTGGAGTGTCAAAGGATATCTATTACCCAGTTATAAATCCTCAACACCATCCCTTTGGTGAATGGGGAATGCAAACACATGTACTCAAAGGGAGTGAGGGGCCTAAGAGTGTCAGTCGGGCAAGGACATAGCAAAGTGTCGGACCTGGAAGTACTCAAAGAAAAGCGGGCGAAAAGATTCAAACTTATGCTGAAGATCTGAAATAGAGGCCCACTTCCATTAACCACAAGGTCCAAGACCACACATATCTCCGCACGTTTCCAGAGTTTAAATTTCTGTGCCTGGCCACCTGGGGGGAAATGCGGGTTGCTCCAGAGGGGAGTTAGAGGGGAAATAAGGGAGGATAATTTGTGCTTGAGCCGGCACAAGTCCCATAGGGACAAACAAAATTTGAGCGATTGGAGTAAGGAGGCCCCCTGTGGCCTGTCCAGTCTGGAGAGGCCCCATAGGGATGACAAGGAAGGGACTCCCACAAAGTGGGTTTCCAAGTCCACCCATGCTACAGTCCGGTAAGGGACATAAGTAACTGCAACCAGGGTCAGATGGGCCGCCAAGTAATAGTGTTTAACATCTGGAAAGCCTCTTTCTCCCCGGGCCCTGGGCTGTTTAAGTACTGCTACTGAGACTCTAGGGCTTAGTCAAGATTTTAAAATCTAAGTTTAACAAAGTGATAGGCCTATGAGAGGAAACTAAGTCTGGGCTCTTGCCTGGCTTGGGGATGAAGACAGTATGAGCATCATTGAATCTTGAATAAAGTAAGTGACCCTTAAATATTTTTTTATATAAAGAAGTGAAAACAGGAGCAATTTATAATAATCACCATTATAGCCATCCGGACCCGGAGATTTATCAGATGCCAAATTCTTGATTATCACTTCAACCTCCTGTTCTAATATCTGAATTCAGCTTTTCACGCTGATTATTATTTAGTTTAGGCAACTTGGCCTCATCAATTAATCTATGGTGTGATTTTTGGTCAGCTGGACGAGCTTTATAAAGCTCCTCATAATATGATTGAAACTGAGATAGTATATCCGATGTATCAAAAACACAAGACCCTGTATTTGGATCTTTAATAACAAGTAGTCGATTGCTATCTTTTGATGGTTTGGACATATTAGCCAGCAATTTACCTGCTTTATTCCCCCACCTGTAATATTTGTTTCAAATAAAATCAACATTGGTTTGAACATTAGATAGTAATAAACTTTCAAGGAATTTTTGTAGCTGACTCATATATTTCTAAATTGACTGTAGTGGAGCATAAGGTATAGGTGTCAAATGCCTGTTTCATATACATATATAAAGAATTATATTTCATTTTAGTTTCTTTTGTTAGCCAAATATGCAATGATAAGCCTTCTCATGACTTCCTTTGAAGTCTCCCAAAAAATAATTGAATCTTCCCAATGTTCTAAATTATCGTCTGTAAATTCCATCCATTTATTATTTAGATATTCTTTAACTTTATCCGATTGGCTGAGGTAAGAGGGAAACCTCCATAATCTATGCCGGACATAAGGAGACCTAAAATTAAGCTGGATAGAAATTGGAGCATGATCTGAAACTACCATGAAGCTGAGGGTTAACTACATGTGAAAAAATGTGGTTATCCAAGTGGTTAGCACTTCTGCCTTACAGCACTGGGGTCATGAGTTCAATATCTTTGAGGAATTTGTATGTTCCCCCCTTGATTGTGTGGGTTTCCTCCTGGTGCTCCGGTTTCCTCCCAAAACATACTGGTAGGTTAATTGTCTGCTAAGAAATTGACCCTGGACTGTGTGTGTGTTAGGGAATTTAGACTGTAAGCCCCAATGGGGCAGGGACTGATGTGAATGGGTGATGAAGATATAATCAATCCTTGACAGGGTGTTATGAACCCGAGAATGAAAAGTATAATATTTTTCCTGTGGGTTATGCAATCTCCAGGGGTCCGATAGAGCATGGTATGTTTTCGATAAATGTATGCTATCCCAAAGAAAACCAGAAAGAACAGATGAGGGATCTGATTTATCTAATTTGGGGTTATCAACTGTATTACAATCCTCCCCTATTATCAAGTTAGATGTATTGTTATTTGTTAATAGTTGAGAGATATGAGAGAAGAAATAACGGTTGGGAGCAGATGGAGCATAAATATTTAATAGAGAGAATGTTTCACCCTCTATAACTACCTGTAGTAATATGTATATACCCTCTGGATCTTGAACCATACTTTTAATAGAATAATTTAACCATTAATGAAACAATATTGCTACTCCCCTTTTTTTTGAAGTATAAGAGGCTGTATAACAATCCCTTATCCACGAACTCCTAAGTGACAAATTCTGTGCACGATTCCAGTGGGTTTCCTGGAGAAAGGCTATATCTGGAGACAGAGATTTTAAGTGTTTTTCCACCTTTTTACGTTTTATTGGCGAATTGAAACCCGCCACATTCCAGGTAACCACCTGAAAACCCCTAATTATCTGTAAATCAGGGGTATATTCCAATTGAACACTAGCCTTAATCTAAGCAAAACATGAGATATGATACCCAATACTTTAAACTAAGAAAAAGAGTTTTAACTCCCATTTTTAATAAATTTGCCTTTAAAAAGCATTAAACTCCAGTTGCACCCAGGTTTCTGGTTATACAATACTAAACAACAATTATTATTTTGTGTTGATCCAGAATGAGTATCTAATTCAACGAAAATACTAACCAGAAACGGATCCAAGAACTTTTGGCCCCTTTATATTGTTCCAAAATAGTCAAGTGACACATAACATATAATACCCTAATATTCTAATTAGGATATAGAAGCATTACAAACTGGAGGAAGTAGACACCTCAATTAGCCCTGAGTGTTTCCAAGAGGATTCATCAAACAATTACCTGTTCTTAAAAAGAACAGATCTACTTTCTGTCCAGATATTTCGATATGCCCACAGGTGAAAACCTATAAAGATCTGGTATCGAGGGATTTGGATGATCTGTGTAGACACTCCAAACTTAATCTAAATAAGAGGAGTATCCTGAGTAAGGATGAAGTCATAGCATTAAATGAAATTGAGAGCTGGAGTGATATCATTATAAAGCCATCTGATAAAGGCGGTAATGTAGTATTATGGCCGAGGGATAAATACTTACATGAAGCTTACCGTCAACTTAATGGTGACTGCCTATAAGCGACTTATCTTCAATCCCACAGCTAATTACCAACTACAATATAATACCTTAATACAAGACGTCTTAGCTATGGGTACCATATCACGAACAGAGTTTGATTTTCTCCAGATCAATATTTGATGTCAATATTTGATGACATTCTATGGGGAGACGTATGTGGGGGGGTAGACGTGTGTGATTTCTTCTCGAAGTGGGATTTTCTCACAAAGTGGACGAAAATGCACAGTTAGACAACACAGCAACTAACCCTCATCCTTCTCTTCTCTTTTCATCTCCGGGTATGTCCAGATTCTACTACTCAGAACTACATTAATTTCTGTATCTCATCTCTGCAACTGTGTTTAAAGTATGTTATAGGATATTGTTATCTGTTTAAATTTAGGTTGGCCCAGTCTTTTATTGCTGCCTAATTTATGATAGGTATCTGGCCTCCTCTATCCTATCCCACAAATGTTTTCTTTTCCTTTGATTAGCTGACCAATTAGCACATCTGTAGTGTATTCCTAAATTAGACTGACTATATCTTAGCTTCATTCTATGGGGAGACGTATGTGATTTCTACACTAAGTGGGATTTTCTCACAAAGTGGACGAAAATGCACCGTTCGACAACACAGTTGGACAAACATTGGACTACATTTGACTGGATTTTACTTCCAGCAATAAGCTACATCTGCCACAGCCTATTTCTGCATTACTTGTCTATCTATATGGAACACTGCAAAGAGGTAATTCTTTAAAATCCCCTAACTTTTTGGCTTTAACTCCTTTTATCACAATGTTTAACAAATTGCTTTTCTTAGTCTCTTTTCATGGCATGATCTTTAGGACTGTGTCATCTTTCACCCTTCCACCAACACAAACATTTGTTCATATTGCACTATTCATATTGAATCATGAAATGAATCATGAATCATGAATTGAATCATGAATTGAATAATGACTCATGAATCATGAATTGAATCATGAATTGAATAATGAATCATGAATCATGAATTGAATCATGAATTATATGCACATTTGTTCATATTGCACCATTGTTCATATTGCACCTGCATTACTCCACTCACCTCTCGTAAACACCCATGAACTGTTGTCCTATTTATTATCTCTAACAAGTAACAAGTGTCGCCAGAAAATAAAAAGTCACACATCTTACAATCCCCTTGCCTATCTTTCTCTCACTCTGCTTCTATTAGCTGGTGATATATCACCTAATCCAGGTCCCCCACACTCCTCACACACACATACATCAGAGCACTACCGTTCTATAGCAAACCTCAAACACATCACCTCTCTCCCCTCTCTTCCAAAGTCCTTTAAATGTGCCCTTTGGAATGCACGCTCTGTTTGTAACAAACTTACTTCCATTCATGATCTCTTCCTCTCAAAAAACCTCAACCTTCTAGCAATAACAGAAACATGGCTCATGCAATCAGACACTGCCTCACCTGCAGCACTTTCACATGGTGGCCTCCATCTCACCCACATCTCCAGACCTGAAGGCAGACAAGGAGGTGGGGTTGGACTACTTCTCTCCCCACAGTGCACGTTTACAGTTCTACCAAATGTCCCATCACTCACGTTCACATCTTTTGAAGTACATGCTATTCGCATTTTTAATCCATTCTCTCTACGTGTTGCGGTGATCTATCGTCCCCCTGGAGCACACCAACAATTTATTGAGGATTCCTCTGCATGGCTCCCTCACTTCTTATCTTCAGACATCCCCACCATTGCATGGGTGATTTCAACATCCCCATTGATAACCCACCTTCCAAAGCTGCTTCCAAACTACTCTCTATAACCTCCTCACTTGACCTCTCCCAGTGGATTGAATCAGCTACATATATGGATGGCCACTACCTTGATCTTGTTTTCTCTAGATTATGTTCAGTTTCTAATTTTCTTAATACACCCTTCCCCCTCTCGGATCATCACCTTATCAGCTACACACTCACCCCCACTGCTCTAATCTCTCTACTGTCTAACTCTACCAAGCCTCCTCATACCCGCAGAAATCTGAATTCTAATAATATTCAACAATTTTCCACCTCTCTCCAACACCTTCTCTCCCCTATCTCTACATTCTCATCCCCTGAGATGGCAGTACCTCATTTTCATCTAACCTTAGCAACGGCCCTTGATCAAGTGACTCCAGCGACACTACATACTACACGTCGACTTCGATGTCAACCGTGGCACACTAAAGTAACACGAAATCTTCAAAAACTGTCCCGTAAAGCAGAACGTCACTGGCGTAAATCTCGCACCTCTAATGACTTCTTCACATATACTTCTATCTACCGCTCCTTTTGAAATGCTCTGGACACTGCAAAACAAACATACTTCCAATCTCTTATCTATGCTCAGGCTTCTAACCCCAAACGCCTTTTCAAAACATTTAAATATCTTCTCAATCCTCCCACCCCGAACCCTCCATCTACTATCAGTGCTCAAGATCTTGCTTCCTACTTCAAGGACAAGATTGACAAGATCAGACTAGAAATGGTATCCTCTTCCTCGACAAGCAATCTGCTCAATTCCTTCCCACTACCCTCTGACACCTTCTATTCATTTGACCCCACAAATGAAGAGGAAATTTCTACTCTCTTCTTATCTTCCTACTCTACCTCCTGTCCTCTTGATCCTATTCCCTCACAAATTGGTAGATCCCTGTCTTCTGTGCTCATTTCACCTCTAACTCAAATCTGTAATCTCTCACTCTCTACTGACATCTTTCCATCACTATACAAGCACGCAGTGATTACTCCTATTCTAAAAAAACAAAACTCCGACCCAAACTCTCTCTCAAATTACTGTCATATCTCTCAGCTCCCTTGCCCCTCCAAGCTTCTAGAGAGACTTGCCTACACTCGCCTCACACGCTTTCTTTCTGCTAACAACCTGTTGGTTCCTCTTCAGTCTGGCTTTCGTTCTCAACACTCCACAGAGACTGCGTTGACCAAGGTTGTCAATGATCTGATCACTGCTAAAACTGAATGCCATTATTTTCTCCTAATCCTCCTGGATCTCTCGGCTGCATTTGACACCGTTGACCACTCTCTTCTCATACAAACGCTGCAATCCCTAGGGCTTCAAGACACTGTTCTATCCTGGTTCTCATCCTACCTCTCTAATCGCTCTTTCACTGTTAATTTCTCTGGAGCCACCTCTGCTCTGCTTCCCCTATCAGTTGGAGTACCACAAGGCTCAGTGCTAGGTCCTCTGTGGTTCTCTATCTATAATGCTTCTCTTGGAAATCGAATAAGTTCCTTTGGCTTTCAGTATCATCTCTATGTGGATGATACCCAAATCTATCTATCCTCTCCTGATCTCTCGACATCTGTGTTGTCCCGTGTAACTGACTGTCTTTCTGCCATATCATCTTGGATGTCCTCTCGCCAACTCAAACTTAATCTTTCTAAAACAGAGTTAATAATATTCCCACCCACCAACAAGAGCATACCTGACATTTCTATCTCTGTTGATAACATGACCATATCATGAACATTGAAAATGTTTGCAATCTTAGTATTTATCGTTATCTTGTGGTTTAAGTTGTATGGAGATAAAGGATTTGAAAAAATTGAACCTACCATTCCACTATGTGTTTAAACGAACAAATGCAGACCTAATTGATACTACGGATTCGGGGATCTCCCTACGCCTTGTATAGATGAAATGGTTGCATCCAAGCATTGCTAAGTATGACACAGTTGGGAGGGCGGTCCTTTCTTTATAAATAACCAATAGTAGGGCCACCTTGGTTTGCCTTGATAAAGACATTAGCGAAATGCGAGTCAGCGAGATAAGCTCGCCGCCCGCTCCTCTCTATATGAGTAGATCTATTAGCAGGGACTGATCATTTTCTTTAGATATACTGAAAGACCAGTAGGATGTAGAGCGAATAGTTTATATTATATAAGATACGAACAGTTATTATAGCGCCGCACCTACGTGGTATCCCATAGGACTGCTATTATATAAGATGCGCAGTATAGAGGTTTGCATCGATGAACTGACACATTAATAACACAATACGTTAATATACTATTGGGGCTAATAATGATACTGCCTAAGTTATTAGGTTTATATGGAATAAAACGCTGTGAGCTTTTGTGAAATAAGACGCTGAAAACCACTGTGACACTGTGTGTATAAGATATTAAATTTGGTTGTTTATTAAACAACTACTGCAAGATCAGCATCTATATCCAGCAGTCGAATACTGACTACACTATAGGGTATCAGGGAATCTCATTAAAGGGCGTTCTCTGTTGATTAGAGCAACATCTACTTGGTCACTCCTGGGTTCGAATTTATTTAGTAATCTTATTTATTTCCCTATCTCCATTTGATATTAGCAATATATTAATGTATTTCGCATCCTAACGGATTGATATGGGATAATGTCTTATTTATCGGAGTTTGGGCGGTGTGCTTTTTAGCGGCTGTTTAGCTGCTATTTTATATAGTAACATGGTAACATAGTTGATGAGGTTGAAAGAAGACACCAGTCCATCAAGTTCAATCTATTTTTGATCTCCTGTGATCCTGCACTTATATTTGAAATTGATCCAGAGTAAGCAACTGCCAATCTGGTTCAATTGTGAAAATCCCTCCAGACTCAATATTGTAGTCCTATTTTTACCCTTTATCCACTACTATCCTTCATTTTAATTAACGGTCGTATCCCTGGATACACTTTTCCGCTAAAAAATTGTCTAACCCTTTCTTAAACATATCTATTGAATCTGCCATCACAACCTTCCCTGGCAATGAATTCCATATCTTGACTGCCCTTACTGTAAAGAACCCCTTCCTTTTTTGGTTGTGAAATTTCCTCTCCTCTAACGTTAGGGGGTGACCGCGTGTCCTGTGTATAGTCCTTGGGGTAAAAGGTTCCCATGAAAGTTCTCTGTATTGACCCCGAATGTATTTGTACATAGTAATCATATCTCCTCTTAGACACCTCTTTTCTAAAGTAAACATGCCTAAACTGGCTAAACTTTCCTCATAACTCAATGACTCCATACCCTTTATCAATTTTGTCACCCTTCTCTGAACCCTTTCTAGTTCCAAATTATCTTTTTTATAGAGTGGTGGCCAGAACTGTACTGCATATTCAATATGAGGTCTTACCAACGATTTATACAGTGGCAAAATTACACTGTCTTCCCTTGCATCTATGCCCCTTTTTATGCATGCCATTACTTTGTTTGCCCTTGCAGCTGCTGCTTGACATTGAGCACTATTGCTAAGTCTACTGTCTACGAGCACTCCCAAATCCTTTTCCATTATAGATTCTCCTTAAATAATTCCATTTAAGTTATAGATTGCATTTTTGTTTTTGATCCCTAAATGCATAACCTTACATTTATCTATGTTAAACCTCATATTACATTTGGCCGCCCAATCCTCCAGTTTATTTAAGTCCCTTTGTAGGGAAGCTACATCTTGCTCTGATTTTATTACCTTACAGAGTTTAGTGTCATCTGCAAAAATAGAAACTTTACTCTCTAAACCATCACCAAGGTCATTAATAAATATATTAAAAAGAAGTGGCCCCAGCACGGAACCTTGAGGTACTCCACTTAAGACTTTTGACCAATTAGAAAATGTTCCATTTATCACAACTCTCTGTTCCCTATTCTCTAACCAGTTTTTGATCCAAGTACAAATGTTGATTCCTATACGCAGTTCCCTTGTTTTGTAAATCAACCTTTTGTGTGGCACTGTATCAAAGGCATATGCAAAATCTAAGTAGACCACATCTACTGTGCTGCCCTGGTCTAAGTTCCCACTAACTTCCTCGTAAAAACTAATTAGATTAGTTTGAAATGACATAACCCTCACAAATCCATGTTGATTCCCACTAATAATTTTATTGCGTACCAAGTAATCCTGAATACTATCCCTTAAAATACCTTCCAGTAGTTTCCCCACTATTGATGTCAGGCTTACAGGTCTATAACTCCCTGGTTGTGATCTCGTCCCCTTTTTAAACAACGGCACCACATCTGCTATTCACCAATCCCTTGGTACTGAGCCTGATCATATTGAATCTCTGAAAATTAAGAATAGCGGTCTAGCTATTTCCGAGTTTAACTCCATAAGGACCCTTGGGTGTATGCCATTTGGACCTGGAGCTTTATTTATTTTAATATTCTTCAGTCACTTTGGACTTCTTCCTCTGACAACCAAGTATTAAGTATTGGCATGGTTTAATTTCCATTTTTTTGTATTACTCCTACCATTTGTTCCTCTCTAGTAAATAATTATTCCGCCTATTGCGGTTTTCAAGATCATCTAAAATATCTGTTAAAGATTAAATCATTTTGGATTGAGCGGACATAGTAGATTGTAATACAACAAGATTATCTTCGACTTCACTCACCCTAGATTTCAAAGAGACAATTTGCTTAACATTTTGCTAGAGTTGAGTGACTGCTGCCGCTATAGCAGTTTGTACACTATCCAACTTATGTTCTACAAGTTAACCCGTGCATGATACTCATGCATTCAAGCTACTTAAGGTCTTAAAAAGGTTCTTGTCATGCATTTGGGCCTAGCCCAGGCCTCCTCAGGGGAAGAGCGTTACTTCCCGACGCAAGCGCCCTTTTTAATGTGTGTTCATGAGGTAAAATTACCTTACGAAAATGAGTTTGACCACTCAACTCGTAAATTTAGCCTTTGTCGAAGTCAGCAAATTGGATAAAGTCATTTCAATTAAAGTCGAGCAAACTTGGTTGTCTTTGTCTGAAAAGATGCGTACGGTACGCTACGACGTACAAGGGCACACTACGGCGTGGAAGGGCGTACGCAGCTACAACACGTGGCAGCAACAGTATTTGGTCTTTTACCATACATTCGCACAAACACGCATACTTGTAAATTAGTACACATTAATGGTAGTTGCAACACATAGTCATTTATGTCGAAATATAGTAGTATTTATGTGTTATAATATGAGTTATATGCACATTAGTGAAATATATGGAACAGGTTGAAGGAATCATATCATGTGTGGTATCATAATAAACCTCTTAACATTTGCTACTGTTTGGTTCACTCTGCGAAGGAATCGCAGAGTGCATACACAAGTTATGAATGATAGGGAATTATGAACTACTTAAGACTAAGGAATCTTGGCGGGAAGAGCCGAGCATACCCCCTGGAGAGATGACCCCCTCCTTTGGGTTCTTTAGTATGAACTAGCCAATGATGACAACCCCTTGGACCTTCCTCAAACCTGGACCAATAGAAGCAAGCTATACCATATCCATTGTATTACTGTATTTCTGTGTGCATATACGCAGCAGCTTCTCATCTAGTGTTCAGACATCTTGTCTCCAGACTTCAGGATTGAATGACTGCACACTGGATCCAGAGCGCCTGCGATAAGTAACGGTTGTATTTATTATCACTTCGCTTGAACATATTATACTACTTTTTGCGAATAAATCTTTGTGCGTTGGAAACACACACATTTCTCCAAATACACCTTCAAATAATTGTCACCAACAGTTGTCTCAAATTTCAGCATGGAATGCCCCAAACCAACTCCAGCTTACATGTATTTACATATGTTTTGAATAAATTGTCAAGACAGAAATATCTATCCTGCTAAATATTAAACATTTAGTCCTCTTGTTAACTCCATGACTACAGAAGCATGTATTAGCAAACCAACCAACCAACCAACCCACTCCCCCACTCAGCCTAATTTTGCTGTTGTAGTTGTTATAACTGTTATAGTTGTTTCTAAAATATTTACAAACTATGCAAAGGCATTGATAGTTAGTCTTAGCCAACAACATATAGTCCAAAAATAATAAATAAAAAAATATCCAAATAGAAAGAAAAAAAACAAAAATTCCAATAGACCAAATTCTGTTTTTCCATTGCTATTCCTTTTTTTTAAAACATTTTTATTAATGAGATTGACAACAAAAATAAGCACATTAATTACAATGAGCACAATAAACATACAAAGTGTTTATAAATATAGAAATATATTGGTATAGTTGACCGACTGTCTCTATGTTCCAAAGACTAGGGTAAAAGACTTTTTTGGATTGTTAACATTTAAGGAACAGGTAAGTACATAGATGAGCACAAGGACGCAGGCCAGCACCCCTCCCTCCTCCTCAAAACCAGCTACTCAGAGGACACTTGTTCAATCGGCGGATCCCCGACACACATACGTAGCTCATACCATTCTGTGTTATGAAAGCTTTTCCAAACTTGTGTATGTATAACTTGCGGTAAAAGATCTATCAGGCTTTCGCAGGTGTTAAAGAAAAATTCGACTCTGCTTTCTTTTTGTAAGGATGTTTCAATCCAATCCATACGAAAGACATGGTAAAGTTTTTGTCGAAATAATGATAGTGTAGGTGGTTCTTTCTGAGCCCAGACCTGCAGAACACTCTTCCTTACTGCCGCTGATATAGCAAGCAATAGTTTTCCTCACCCCTTGGTCACCTTAATTTCTGTTGGCAAAATTCCGAATATTGCCCACTCTGGAGAGAGTGGGACATAATTTACTAAATGGGCAAGTGAGTATCTCCAGATCTGGACCCAGAAACGTTTTATGTGAGGGCAGTCCCACAAACAATGTGTTAGATTTGCCTGATGTGTTCCACATTTTGGGCAATTGTGGTTAACTGCCATGCCTATTTGAAATCGCCTGAATGGAGAGAGGTAAGCTCTATGAAAGATTTTTATGAACATCTCTGAGTAAGTCATAGCTGGAATTAAGCGCATCTGTTTTTACAAGGCTTTCAAAAGAAAATCTGGTGTCATAGTAGGGAATCGTTCCTGCCACTTGGCGATGCCTGTCTTAGAATTGCTAAAATCCAGCCGATGACGTAGAATAGAATAATGTTGTGAAATAGCTTGATGTAACGGGACCGGCCTAGACAAAATTGGGTCTAATGGGTTATCCCAGTCTAACGGCGAGAACTTATTTAATACAGTTTTATTTAAAAGTACGTTTTATTAATAGTAACATCTTATCTTTAACAAAATTACAAAATTCTCAAAAGGTACATTAACAAGTACTTGTACATATAAAGATAGACACAATGTACAGCTTTTTCTCACCATGCTTTTACAGTGTAAATTTGACTGCGTGTTGATCTTGTACCATGAAGATGTTATTTTTTATTTTGAACAAAACAGAGACAAAAATAATAGAAAGAAAAGAAGAGAAAGGGGGGATAAGTAAGAATGATGGGCAAGAAAGGGGGGGAAAGAGAATTAGAGGGGTTAGGGGTAAGGAATTCACGCCTTTAACAAGAAGAAGTCAAATTCATTCATTTCAATAAGGGATTGGTCTCTACTATAATTGAAGCAGGGGTTGATTTTGGTATGAAGCCCATGGGGACCAGACTTTATGGAAAGACACGGAGGAGCCCCTCAGCACACTGGTGATAATTTAATACAGTTTTAATATAATTTTGACAATGAAAGTAGGCCAAATTGTGGGTACGAATGGGGGGGGGAAGAAGAAGAGGCTTGATTATAAGACTAATTGTCAATTAGTGAACGAATTGTTGAGATTCCCACTTTTTACCGCAATGTAAAAGGATAGGAAGCCATGCAGTCTTGAAATTCAGGGTTACGTAGTAATGGGAGATATAACAAAGCATGTGGGTTTAATTTGAACTGCCTACAAAACTGATGCCATAGATTATATGTAGTAAAAAGGATTGGATTGTCAACCAGGTCCGGTAGTTCTTGTTTATGCATTTGAATAAATGCACAGAGGTCTATGCCTGGGAGGAAGCTTTGATCAAGTGTGGTATAGGTATATGTGAACGTATTATGAATCCAATCTCTTAAGTGTCTCAATTGAGCCGTCTGGTTGTACTGAGCCACATTTGGTAGATTAAAGTCTCCCCTCTTTCTTGATTGTTGCAATTTTATGAGCCCAATTCGGGCTTTTTTCAAGCTCCAAATAAATTTACGAAAAACTCATTTTATTTTTGATGAATCTGATTTTGTTAAAATTAAAGGGAGTATTTGTTAAGGATATAACAGTCTCGGAAAAGTAATTATTTCTATCAAATTGATCCGGCCTCCCATAGACAGATTTAATCTACCCCATCCATTTATTTCTCGTTCAGTTTCCAGAATTGTCTTAGTGATATTTGAACGATAAAGTAGGTCAATATTTTTCGGGAGACAGATGCCTAAATATGTCATAGAGGATTTTATTCAAGTAATAGGGATATCATGTGCCCATATTGGTTTAGAAACTTCCTTTGATAGATACATGGCCGATGATTTTTCAAAATTAACCCTAAATCAGAGACCCAACCAAACTCGGCAATACGAGCCATCAGTGGACGAAGAGAATATTTTAGATTAGAAATGTAGACCATACATCATCAGCAAAGGCTGATAGTTTTATCTCTTGAGTACCGATTTTAATACCCTCAAGGAGACTCCAATTCTGCAAGACTCTGAGCATGGGATCTAGAACTAAGTTAAAAAGTAGAGGGGAAAGGGGACACCCCTGGCGTGTTCCTCGGGACATTGTTAGAACTGGGCTTTTGAGACCATTAATTAGCAGCGATGTGTTGGGAGAAGTATAAAAGAAGGCTATTAAGGCCTTAAAGTCACTATCAAAACGCCTTAATGAATGAATCTCATGGAGGTATGGCCAAGACACTGTGTAAATTGTTTCTGCGCGTCAAGACTTAAAAGCATGTTAGTGGAAGGGGTTATTGTGGAGGCTATTATAGCCGAGATTGCCGAGCGCACCCCCTTGACCGAATGACGACCATTAACAAATCCCAGTTGGTGAGAGGTTAACAAATGGGGGAGTATAATTTGAAGTCTGTTAGCCAATATTTTTGCCAGTAGTTTATAGTCTATATTGAGGAGAGTAATTGGACGATAAGAGCCTTCCTCCTGAGGATCTTTCCCAGGTTTGGGTATGAGGATTAGTGTGGGCACTATTAAATAAGGGATAAGACGGGCGCTCCCTGTGGAGTTTACAAAAAAGTTCAGTCAAAATTGGCTGAATTTCTCCACGCAGAGATTTATAATATTCAGCTGTAAGGCCATCGGGACCAGGGGCTTTGTGTAATTTCAGTCCTTTAATTGCCAAGTCTACCTCTTGAGATGTAATCTCTCCTGCAAGGATCTCCCTCTGATCAGGTGTTAATGAGGGGAGTTTTGCTTCTTCTAGTAATCTAGACATCAATTGTTGATCTGGTGGGGTACCTGAGTATAGGGTTGAATAATATTTATGAAATTCCATCAAGATCTCTTCTGAACTAGTGAGTAGACCCTTAGGCGAGTTTGTTTTAATTGCTACTATATGTCCTCTGCGTTTTTGGGTTTTAGTCATGTTTGCCAGTAACTTACCAGCCTTGTTACCCAATCTAAAGTATTTATTTTTTGTATAATCAATTTGTTGTTTAGCCTGGCATGTTAAAAAGCTTTCCAATAATTGTCGCGCTTCTCTATGTGTCGCTAGTGATGCATCTGTTTGAAGTATGGTATGGCGAGCATAAGAGTCAGCCGAGGCCTTGTGTAAAGCTTCGTAAGTTTCTTTTGACTTTTTACGGTGGTTTGAAACATATGCAATTATTCTTCCCCGCATGTCTGCTTTTGAGGCCTCCCAAAAAAAAATAGGATTATCCCAGTGGTCTATATTGTCATCTAAATATTCTGCTCATGCATTAGTCAGAAATTGTTGAAAATGCTCAGAGCCATGCAGATACGATGGAAATCTCCAGATACGGGTTTTCTGACCCGAACAGGGTAATTGAATAACCATTGAGACTATTGCATGATCCGAGATAACTATATCGTCAATGTCCACTCGTCTGACTAGAGGCATCAGTTGATCTTGCACAAGTATGTAGTCAATTCTGGAAAACGAGCCATGTACACTAGAATACTATGAATATGAACGATCTGACGGATTAAGTAGGCGCCATGGATCCACTACACCACATTCCACCATCAGTCCCAAAAAATAACTGGAGTCAGGAGTTCTAATCAAATTTGTTTTCCCTGATCTATCTAACTTTGGATTTGCTACTGAGTTAAAGTCTCCTGCTATAATGAGATTAGGGGGTAAATGTATGAATCTCCGGATTCTTCATCTCCGGCGCGTTCAGCCTCTTCAGCGCTTAAATTTAAAGCGGCGCTGCATTGTAAAGGGAAGTTTCCCTTTACAATGCAGCGCCGCTTTAAATTTAAGCCATGAAGAGGCTGAACACGCCGGAGATGAAGAATCCGGAGATTCATACATTTACCCCCAGGTGTGTTTTTTTGCATTAACATTTACTTAATGGAGCAAAAAAAAATCCTGTTGAGCTGAATTTGGAGCATAAATATTTAATAGTGTAAATTTTGTATCGTTAATTTGGATGAAAACTAACAAGTATCTACCGTTTGGGTCAATTATCGTTTCCTGAATGGTTTATTGAAGGTCTCTTGCCAAAATGATAGCAACACCTCTAGATTTTGAGGTATGGGGGTCAGTTATACAATCACCTATCCATCCTGCTCATAGGGCAAGGCCTTCTGAATCCTTCCAGTGCGTCTCCTGTAAAAATGCTATGTCTGTGTGTAATCGTTTAAGATGTGTTATTACTTTCTTGCGTTTAATTGGGGTATTAAGGCCTCCCACATTCCATGATAACATATTTAGCGTATGTGGGGGCAAAGGGGAAGGGGGTTTAGGACCTAAAGACTGCATGACTTAACCTACCCCTTGTGGGGGATCAGAAGGAAAGGTGCTGACCATGCATCCCTGTAAACAGTATGCAACACTTTGGATAACAATTAACATTGTGCTTAAGTAATGTGAATCAAAAACAGTAAATTTGTACAATCTCAATACATTTTCAAAGATTTTCCTAACCAAACCTAAACGTAATTGACCTCTGGAAAAATTACCAGAGATCAAAATAAACTTTTTCATACAAATTATTGTTATCTTAGACCACAGAGAGAGTTCGTTTCCCTCTCTCCCTCCTCCTCTTCTCCCTGATGTTAATTAATCTCTCAAACCACCTCTTATACTATGCACTTGTAATCAAATTTGAAACCTTTATGGCAAACTATTTCCTCAAGGTGGTGTGCAAGGTAGCGAACGGGCATGACCTGTGTTGCCAGAAGGCGAGGCGGTCATTTCGAAATGGCGTTTGGCCACAGACGGATCCTCAAAGAATACAGGACGGCCATTCTCTATTACCCTTAACTTTGCCGGGTAAAGAAGCGCAAAGCGCTTGTTATTATCCGCTAAGAATTTACAGATCTAAGTGAATTCCTTGCGTTTTTGTGTGAGCATGACTGAGTAGTCCTGAAAGATTAAGATTTTATCACTATCTATGACCAGTTCTTTCTTACATCTATAAGCTATTAGAATTTTTTCTTTTTCTGTATAGTCTAGGAATCTGGCTATTACAGGTCGAGGACGACCACTCTGGCCCTCTCTCATTTGGCCCAGACGATGTGCCCTTTCAATGCGAGGGGAATCAATCTCGTCCTGAAGGCCAGGGCCCGTGACAACATCCTGACCTAAAAACGAAAATAACTCAGGGCCCTTGATTGTTTCTGGGATGCCAATAAAGCGCAAATTATTTCTCCTGCTACGATTCTCCAAGTTGTCTAATTTATCTTGGAATTGAGACATTTGTTGAGCTTGTTTTTCAGAATTATTCTGTAGTTTTAAATTTGTGTCTTCAACATCACTCGTGCGCTGTTCTAGAGTTTCAATTCTGGATGTATTTTCTGAAATCTTCAGAACAGCAGCATCAAGAGAGGCCTGAAGTGATTCAAACTTTTTATCAATAATTGGGAGTAAGATATTTAAAACTATCTGGGCCGTTTCAGACCCCGGCTCCCCAGTTGAAATTTGTGAGGGTAGCTGGTCACCTTCCCCCAAGCCCCCCGATGAGAGGGGCGAGGAAGAAGGGGAGGCCACCCTATCAGCTATTGATTTACCTCAACCTGATTTTGTTTGATCAGGTTTTGTATTCGCACGTTTTGACGTGGATTTGTTACAGTATTTTTCCATGTCCAGAACGTAAACAATATTCTGCAGAGTTTTTTTTAGTATAAGTTTGACTATACAGATACTGGGTCCTAGGTCAAGACAAGCTCATAGAGAAAAGACAGAAAGAGGAAAGAGAATGTGATAACTACCTTTCCATTTGGTACTCTCTCTAAGGTGAATTTGGACCATGAATTACATTTTATCACTAGTTCTAAACCTTCCCTGGGTTTAACCTATGAAACTCAAAAATATTAAATACATTCCACCAACAGGTGGCAATAGAATCACAGTGTTTATACAGAACCACTTATTATAGAGATTTGCATGAGATGTTCAAAGGTAAAAATCATTCACTATCACCAAGTGATAATAAGGTCACAGATATGCAAGATATTAGAACTAATGGGCTGAGTATTCAATTTTAGGCACACAATAGTGAACAATCTCAAAGTTCTCTAACCGTTTCTCCCAATTATTTTAATTTTAATATTTTCAAGAGTATGCAGGTAATTGTCACCACTAGGTGATAACAGAATCTCTAATATGCAGTGTGGATGACTGGCTTGTCAGTTTGACAAGATATTTCACAATTTCTCTAAGATATTAAGGTTATCCCTTTATCACATATAAAAGTTTGCACATATGTGCGTGGTTTTAGCCAGTATATGAGAATGTATTATTATTATTTTTTTTCCCCTCTATTCACACATCTAGCATCATCTAAACCGTGTTAAGAGAAAGGCACAGTGACACAATACAATAAAGATTACAACCTGCTACTTCTCAACTGGAGTATAGACTACTCTGGGAGAACATATATAATTGGGAATAGAAAGTTTGTTTTGTCCAAATCAGATGTGACACAGAGGGATAATATAAAGGTGTTTAGGGTTTCCAGCTCTTATCACCTCTCTCAAGATGCTTGTACGCCAGAGAATGGCAAGTGTCACGGAGCTCAAAATGGATCATTGCTGGCTTAGGTTCTCCTCTCCCTCCTCACGTCCCCGCTTCAATGTACTGCGGGGGATAGGGGGAGCCTCCGATGCTACCACCTCACCCGCGGCAGGACCTCTCGACCACTCCGACTTAGCTCTCCCCGAGGGGCCTCTGCACAATCTCCACTGCCCAGACAGGACCCTCCAACGCAGTCGCCGGACGTTCACGTGGTTCCACTCTCCGGCCAGTCAGCACCTGTTTCTGCTGGGCTCACCCTGGACAATCCCCTCGCAGCTGCCGACTCTCCTCCACTACTCCTCTTCCGACTCTGCAGCTGAACACTGCCACAGTCTCACCGAGGAGTCCACTGCCTCAGCAGTAACTTCCAGCCAGAATTACAGGTAGGTGTCGGCGTTTCTAGTCTCGCGCCCTTTTTCAGCCGTCACTTTACTCTTTCAAGAGTTTTGTAAAGGAGATTTAAACTCCCACTCCAACTCTGACACAGTCCACGTTTGGGGACTTATGAAATTAATCCCTGTTTAGGTGAAGCTCGAAACGGCGGGGCAGGGTGTTCTTTTTTGTCCTTATGAAAATATATCCGCCATGTGGCGGGAAGATTTGGTGTGGCTCTAAATCAGAGCCGGACTCTGGGGATATATAGCAAGTTGACCCCGTGCTGCTATGTGGGTCTCGCCTAGACTCCTGGGCTTAATATGAGCCAAGTTCTGGTGCTTTTGGAGTTTTCTAGTCCCCTGATGTCAACGGATAGTTAGAAACTGCACAGAGCCAGAGTAAAAAGCGGCCATTTCAGATGTCCCGCCCACTGGAAGACCCATTGCTATTCCTTTTAAAAAAAATAACCATCACATTACCACACTCTTGCATGGGGTTTTTACCAAGTTGAGGCCGCTCCGTTTTTAAGCTCTCTTCTTTTGGCCTTTTACTCTTTACTCCCAAAAAACATAACAACTCAAACTGTTCAGGTATCAAAGGCTACTAGGTTATTAGGTTTGAATTAAATTTGATTAACAGCTGATGATTTGACTCTTTGAGATTCTTAGAGATTCATAAACCCTCTATCCAATATATCCTTATAATATATCTTTATGTTCTTAAACACCAGTTACATGGTCTCTCATCTTCAGCAACAAAACATTATCCCATATTAACACAATATTTTTCTCTTCAATCTTTTCATCTAGGTCAGCTAGGTCAGCTTTACAGACAGAATAGGCCAGCAAGTATCCCAGTGTTAGGAACCCCTCCAGCCGATACAGCACAACCCGGAGTCTACTCCGCCAGTCAGGTGTTCAGTTGAGCCCCTAGTGGTGGGGACAGACTTGGCTGCAGACTGACAGAGGGTCGTGAAGTGTGTACCGGCTGGGGAGAACCCAGGTAAGCGAAGTGAGGTCCAGGCAAGGGTCAAGGGCCGGCAGCAGACAGCAAATCCAATAAACAAGCCGAGGTCAAGAGTCATGAGCAAACAGGAAGGTCTGTAAACACGCCAGAGGTCAGGGTCACAAGAAACACAGGCAGGGTCCAAATCCAGGCAAGGGATCATACCCGGGAAATCTATCATAGGTTAACACCAAGCACAGAGGTAAAGTAGCAGGTAGCAGGACTGTAAACAGGACGCTATAACCGGCAGTGAGGCCCAGTCCTCACTGCCTTAAATAGTGCTAGCAGCCAATCAGAGGTATCCAAGTTCGCTCTTCTGGGCTGTAACCCTTCCAATGGACCAAGAACTGGACCTGCCCCTGAACTTTCCTTGAGTCCAGAATTTTTTTCAATGATGAACTTGCGGTCTCCATTTATACCCAGGACCTGACTGATTAATAATAGTGTGTCAATAGGATCTAGTGCGCCCAGCTGCACTAATGAATGCCCTGCAGAATTTTTTTCAATGATGAACTCGCGGTCTCCATTTATACCCTGGACCTGACTGATTAATAATAGTGTGCCAATAGGATCTAGTGCGCCCAGCTGCACTAATGAATGCCCTGCAGCATAATTAATCAGTCAAGGATGGCTGGGTTAATACAGCGCGCCCGGCTGTTTGACAGCTGGCCGGGCGCGGTGGCAGGGAGCCTGAAGCATCCCAGTTGTTGCCCAGGCAACCAGGACGTGGGAACCGGAAGTGACGCCCGGTCGTCATGGAGACGGCCAGGACGTCACGAGCAGGAGAGGAAGGGTCGCGGTGGCTGCGGGCACCGCTGCAACTGCTGACAGTACCCCCCTCTTGAGGAGGGGTCAAGGGACCCCGACATCCAGGTTTGGAAGGAAACCTCTTAAAAAAATCCCTAAGGAGTTTCTTAGCATGGAGACACTTCTGAGGTATCCAAGTTCGCTCTTCTGGGCTGTAACCCTTCCAATGGACCAAGAACTGGACCTGCCCCTGAACTTTCCTTGAGTCCAGAATTTTTTTCAATGATGAACTCGCGGTCTCCATTTATAAGCAGAGGCCGAGGTCTCTTAGAGGAAAATTGATTAAACTTACTAGGAGTGACAGCCTTTTTCAGAAGAGAACAATGGAAAGTACAGGGAATTTTTAAAGATGGTGGTAGTTTGAGTCGGAATGCCACAGGATTCACTTTCTTTTCAATCAAAAATGGTCCGATGAATCGGGGACCAAGTTTCTTGCAAGGTTGCCTCAATTTGATGTTTCGTGTGGACAACCATACACGATCTCTTGCTTTTAATACACATGGACCACGATGGCGATCAGCGAAGGCTTTAGATCTAAGAGACGCTTGACATAGAGCGGAATGTACCTTCTTCCAAACGGACTTCAATCGGGGTACAACAGTAGATATCCTGGAAACACCAATGGTAACGGCAGAAGAAAGAGTTCGCTTTTGGGTGGAACCCAAGAATGCAGAAGAACAGGGAGGTACATGTTACAGAGTGGCAAGCATTGTTATAAGCAAACTCTGCCCAGGATAAGAGGGAGGACCAGTTATCGTGGAACTTGGAAACATATATGCTCAGAAATTGTTCCAGGGATTGGTTGGTTCTTTCCGTCTAACCATTTGCCTGAGGGTGGTAAGCTGAGGACAAACTAACTTTGATTCCGAGGGAATTGCAGAAAGACCTCCTAAATTGTGCAATGAATTGGGACCCTCGTTCCGAGACTATGTCTTCTGGAAGGCCATGGAGACGGAAGATATGGGTAATAAATAAGGTGGCCAAACTTCTGGCATCCGGCAATTTGAGTAAGGGTATAAAGTTGCCATCTTGCTGAATCGATCAACAACTACCCAAATGGTGTTATGACCCGAGGACAAAGGGAGGTCGACAATAAAGTCCATGGAAATATGGGTCCATGGCCTGTTTGGAGTTGGTAAGGGTAGAAGTTGAACTGGAGAACGGATTCTGAAAGACTTGTTCCTGGCACATTCTGGGCAGGCGCGGACATAGCTTTCTGCAACCGAAGACAAGGTGGGCCACCAAAGCCAGCGGGAAAGTATTTCTATGGTCCTCTGGATACCGGGATGACCTGCTGAGTGGTTGTCGTGGCATTCGATGAGAGACGATCTCCTCAGATGAACTGGGACAAACAATTTATCAGCAGGTGTCTGAGCTGGAGCAATTTTCTGAAAGTGACGGAGTGTGGCCCCAAGATCCTGAGTTAGACCAACATGAATGGAGGTCGAGGAGATTATAGGTTGTGGATCAGGAGGCTGAGGATGGGTTGCCAAAAAACTCAGAGACAGAGAATCAGCCTTGGTATGCTTTGATCCTGGACGGTAAGTGAGGAGAGAAGTTGAACCGGGTGAAAAACAAAGCCTAGCGGGCCTGACGAGGATTTAGAGTTTTGGCGGTCTGAATATACTGAAGGTTTTTGTGGTCAGTGAAGATGGTAATAGTGTAAGATGCTCTTTCTAACCAATGCCGCCATTCTTCGAGGGCCCACTTGATGGCAAATAACTCTCTATTCCCAACATCATAATTCATTTCGGCAGATAAGAATTTCCTGGACAGATATGCACATGGGTGCAATTTGTTGCTTTGAGGATCTTTTTGAGAGAGAATGGCGCCTCCTCCTATATCTGAGGCGTCTACTTCTACAATGAATGGGAGCTCAGGATCTGGGTGCCTGAGAACAGGTGCAGATGTGAAGGCAACTTTAAGGGCAGAAAAGCTCGCCAACGCCTCTGAAGACCAATTAGCTGGGTCTGCGCACTTCCGGGTGAGGGCAGTAATAGGAGCCACCAAAGAAGAAAAAGAGGGTATAAACCTCCGGTAATAGTTGGCGAAGCCAAGGAACCTTTGGATCGCCTTGAGGTTAGTAGGAAGAACCCAATCTTGGATTGCTTGGACTTTACTGGGGTCCATGGAGAAGCCAGAAGAAGAAATGATGTAGCCTAAGAAGGCCACCCTGGGGACTTCGAACTCGTACTTCTCCAACTTTGCGTAAAGGTGGTGTTGACGTAACTTCTCCAGAACTTCCTGAACGTGTTGGCGGTGCTGGGACAAGGACTGAGAATAAATTAAAATATCATCTAAATAAACCACCACGGTCTTACCCAAGAATTCTCGCAAGATGTCATTGATTAGATCTTGGAAGACTGCCGGGGTGTTACACAATCCAAATGGCATCACCAAATATTCATAATGCCCAGAGAGGGTATTAAAGTCCGTTGTCACGGTTCTTACGAGGAGACTCGGTAGATGCAGCAAATTCTAGATGTTCGTACAGTTTGGCACTACTCCAGCAGGGCGCGGAGTCTAACGAGGAGGAGGTGTTCATCAGGAACCGCCGCAAAGCGGTATGGGCTTAGCCGCGTCTACCTCGCAGGTCGCTGTCCCTACTAAGAGCACTGTACGGAAGCCCTTGGGAAGGCTACAGGGAATAGTACCGTAGGAAGAGAGGTCAATGCTGTAAGCAATGGCAGCGTAGATGCCGGAGATAGGCGTCAGCTCTGCAGGCTACTGTGTGGCAGATGAGGCAGGAGATGAGTGTCAGCTCTGCAGACAACAGTAGAGAAGATTCCCGGAGATGAGCATCAGCTCTGCAGACCACTATGTGGCACATGAGGCAGGAGATGAGCGTCAGCTCTGCAGACCACTGTGTGGCAGATGAAGTAGGTTCAGGAAGGTGAGAGTCAGCTCTGCAGACCACTATGTGGTGTGGATTTCAGGAGAGTGAGCGTCAGCTCTGCAGACAACAGTAGAGAAGATTCCCGGAGATGAGCATCAGCTCTGCAGACCACTATGAGGCACATGAGGCAGGAGATGAGCGTCAGCTCTGCAGACCACTGTGTGGCAGATGAAGTAGGTTCAGGAAGGTGAGAGTCAGCTCTGCAGACCACTATGTGGTGTGGATTTCAGGAGAGTGAGCATCAGCTCTGCAGACCACTATGTGGCACATGAGGCAGGAGATGAGCGTCAGCTCTGCAGGCCACTGTGTGGCGTAGAATTCAGGGGAGTGAGCGTCAGCTCTGCAGTCGAGTATAGATGGCAAATACAGCAAGACACCAGGGAAGCCACTTCTATCACCAGGAGGTGACTCAAAGAACAGGCACTGAAGACAGAGAGGAGGTGCCTTTTAAACTTGTCGCCAAGGAGAAGAACCAATGAGCAGGAGTCAGAAGAATTAATGCAGCCGCCGGGTCTGCGCATGCGCACACCTGAATCCAAGATGGCGGCGTCCAGCGGGAAGCGGAGCGCCGGTGAGAGGTAAGTCTGCCGGGTGTCGGGTGCGCTGCCCGAACACCCGGCGCATGATAGCCGTCTTCCATTCGTCTCCCTGTCTGATGTGGATGAGATTATAAGCGCCCCGCAGGTCAATCTTAGAGAAGATGGTGGCAGACTTGAGCTGGTCAAACAGAACAGTAATCAAGGGCAGTGGATAAGTATTTTTAGTTGTGATTTTATTCAGCCCACGGTAGTCGATGCAGGGTCTCAGACTGCCGTCCTTTTTGGCCACGAAGAAACATCCAGCACCTACAGGAGATTTGGAGGGGCGGATGAATCCTTTCTTTAGGTTCTCCTCCACGTACTGTTCCATGGCTTGCGTTTTAGGGGCAGACAAAGAATACATATGCCCTTTGGGCAATTTTGAACCCGGCAAAAGCTCGATAGCGCAGTCATAGTCCCGATGTGGCGGGAGAGAGTCAGCCTTCTGTTTACAGAAAACATCACTGAAGTCCTGGTAGGGTGCAGGCAACAATTCCGGACTAGGCTGCAGAGTTCTGAGAGGCAGGGTCAAACAAGAAGTAGAGCACTCTGGAGTCCAACGGATGATCTCCCCTCTTTTCCAATCTATATGTGGATTATGACTTTGCAACCATGGAAACCCCAGAATCAAAGGAGCGGAGGGACAAGTGATCAGGAAGAATGTGAGTTCTTCAGTATGGGGAGCGCCTACAGATAAGCGGACCAATGGAGTCTTGGCGAGTATTCGGCCCCCAACCAGGGGATTACCATCCATGCCGCAGGCAGTGATGCTTGAATCCAGTTTGACTTCGGGAATTCCAAAGGTTTGAGCCAACAGAATGTCCAGAAAGTTACCTGCTGCACCACTATCAAGGAAGGCCGACAAGTCAATGGAACGATGTCTGAAGGCTAAGCGTGCAGGGACTAACAGAGAGTTTTCCGAAGAAATTATTTGGAGACCTAAACGCACCTCTTCTCCAGCACTTGAGTCTAGGCGTTTTCCCGCCTTGCTGGGACAGGAACGTACTAGGTGGCCTGAATGGCCACAATACAAGCAAAGGCCTAGTGAGCATCTTCTGGAGCGTTCCTCCGGAGGCAGGCGATAAACACCCAGCCGCATGGGTTCAGGGGTATCCAGCAAAGGAAAACCGGAACTGGGTGATGAGCCAGGAGGTATTGATGACTCACGTTCAGCTTTCTGCTCTCTAATTCGACGGTCAATTTTAATGACAAGCTGCATCAAATCTTCAAGTGAGGCGGGTACAGGATACTGAACAAGAGAGTCCTTAATTTGCTCAGTAAGGCCCAAACGGAATTGACTCCGCAGTGCCGGATCATTCCAGGCACAATCAGTAGACCAACGCCGGAATTCCGTACAATATTCCTCAGCGGAACAACGTCCTTGCCTTAATGCCCGGAGATGAGACTCAGCTGAGGCCACTCTGTCTGGGTCATCGTATAGCAACCCTAAGGCCTGGAAGAAGGCATCCACGGTTTGTAAGGCTGGACTTGTTGGTGAAAGGGACAAGGCCCAAGACTGAGGATCACCCTGGAGTAGGGAAATAACAATCCCTACTTGTTGCTGTTCTGAACCAGAGGAGTGTGGTCTCAGGCGAAAGTATAACCTGCAACTCTCCTTAAAGTTGCGGAAAACGGACCTGCTTCCTGAGAATCGATCCGGCAAATTCAACTTCGGCTCTGGAGATATGCCAGAGGAGGCTTGCTGAGGTTGCGGGTCTCTGGAGGCCTCTTCTTGAGCTGACAAACGCTGGGCCAATCCCTGCATCATTTGATACATGGTGTCAACATGGCCAGCCAGAACTTGAAATGGAGACGATTTGCTTCCGCTTTCCTCCATTAATTTTTGTTTCCAGAATTTCAGTTTAGGCCGGTTATAATGTTAGGGACCCCTCCAGCCGATACAGCACAACCCAGAGTCTACTCCGCCAGTCAGGTGTTCCCTGGAGCCTCTAGTGGTGGGGACAGACTTGGCTGCAGACTGACAGAGGGTCGTGAAGTGTGTACCGACTGGGGAGAACCCAGGTAAGCGATGTGAGGTCCAGGCAAGGGTCAAGGGCCGGCAGCAGACAGCAAATCCAATAAACAAGCCGAGGTCAAGAGTCACGAGCAATCAGGAAGGTCTGTAAACACGCCAGAAGTCAGGGTCACAAGAAACACAGGCAGGGTCCAAATCCAGGCAAGGGGTCATACACGGGAAATCTATCATAGGTTAACACCAAGCACAGAGGTAAAGTAGCAGGCAGCAGGACTGTAAACAGGACGCTATAACCGGCAGTGAGGCCCAGTCCTCACTGCCTTAAATAGTGCTAACAGCCAATCAGGGCAAAGCCCTGATAGTATACCCAGGACCTGACTGATTAATAATAGTGTGCCAATAGGATCTAGTGCACCCAGCTGAACTAATGAATGCCCTGCAGCATAATTAATCAGCCAAGGATGGCTGGGTTAATACAGCCCTGCGCGCGCGGCTGTTTGACAGCTGGCCGGGTGCGGCGGCAGGGAGCCTGAAGCGTCCCGGTTGTTGCCCAGGCAAACGGGATGTGGGAACCAGAAGTGACGCCCGGTCGTCATGGAGACGGCCGGGAGTCACGAGCAGGAGAGGAAGGACTGCTGACACCCAGGTAAACCAAATGGTAGCAGGACAGCACTTCAGCAGCCTGACATACACTGGTAAAAAAACAGCAGGTCGTCCACACCTCCAACGACTATGGGTTAGTTGTGAAGTAAATAATCACAATATAGCCATAAATATGGTTGGCAGAATAACTATAACCATAGCCTGGAATAAAGGTACCTGCCCCAAATGTCAAGATGAATGCTTCCGATTAATGGTTTACCCCAAGCGATCTTCTCTGACTTCTCTGACTGACTGCAGAAAAGGAAGGGGGCCACAATTTATGTGTAAACTCAGGAGGAAATAAGCAAATAATGCTTGAACCTTGAACTCACACCAGCTCCCTTATTGCAGCTCCTATTCTGCAGTCTCGGCCGTGATATCCACCCCTCTGCTCCGCTGTAACCTCACCAGCTCTCCTCGACCCGATCGATCGTGGAAAATGGGAGGGCAACGGGGGGACTCAGCCACAACCACGGCTGTATGGAATCCCCAATACGAGGCCTCCACAAATGGCTTGCAGCTCTTCTAAAACGCGGGCGCTCACAGCACTCCTCCCACCGAAAGTCCTTCCAGGTGACACTTTTGACGGCTTCACTTCAGGCCTTACTTCGCCAACTGCTTAAAGACTTCATCCAGGTGTTTCAGGTGCTACTCGTCTTAGAGAATATTATGATGTCATCCAGGTACAGTAAGATGATGTTGTCATTCTGGGTCCCTAAGCAATGTTTCACAATGCGCTGGAAGGTGCCTGGAGCGTTGGACAGGCCGAAGGGCATGCAGCCAAACTTGAAGAGGCCCATGGGCGTAGTGAAGGCCGTCTTCCCTCTGTTTTCCGGGGCTACTCTTACTTACAAATTCCCACTCGTAAGATCTAATGTAGAGAAGTAGGAGGTGACTCCCACGGCAGTCAGAATTTCTTTGATTCTGGGTATGCGTCCTTGTGGGTGATTTGATTGAGTCGTTGATAATCGACACAACCGCAGGCTGCCATCCTTCTTTTTTACTAGTACCGTCGGTGCCGCAGATGGACAATGGCTGTCTCGGATTACTTCTTCACTGCTTGGTGGAGTGCAGGGGCTAGAGGGCGATGTCTTTCTATCACTGAAGGATGATCCCCTGTAGGAATATAATGCTGTATATTTTGTACACACCCGAAATCTCCTGGGTGCTGAGTGAAGGTCTGTTGATCATCTTTGACCACCTCAAGCACACCCAGCTTCTGTTCCATCGGGGTATTTGACCTCCAATTTGATTTTCGTCCCACCAGGTGGGGGTATTTGGCTGTTCTGTACCGTCTGAGGGAATCAACGACTGCATATTGGTGGTCACTGGCAATGAAGTGACGTCTTGAAAAGTGATCTTGGTTGGTTTCTTTGCGTCTCATTCTTGGTGATCTCTTGCGGTATTCTCAGTCAGGCCTCCTTCCAGTTCCGAAATTTCTGCGTAAGCTTTACTAGTTGATGTCTAAAGTCTTCTGAAGGGTCTGTCTTGGACCGTTGAGTACACTGCTTCAGGGGACTCAACTCACCACTAGATGAGGCTGTAGGCAAAGTGGTCCCTAGTACTTGTATGGCGGTTTCCTTGAACTGCAGAAAGGTGTCAGAGGGTCTCTGTAGTTGGAGCTTCTTCAGCTGGGTCTTAACAGCTTCTCCTGGTTTGCATTGAAATGCATTATTGTTTCGACTGAGCTTTTGATCACTGGCACCTTAAAACAGTGTGAACTGTCCTTATCATGACACTGGAGCTAAAAAACATCTTGGGCCTGATTCATTAAGGATCTTAAATGAAGAGGTATCTTATTTTACTCTCCTGGACAAAACCATGTCACAAATCAAGGGGTGCAAACTAGTTTTTTGTTTTGCACATAAGTTAAATACTGCCTGTTTTTTCATGTAGAACACAAATATCAACTTTAAATTTCAGTGTACAAATAAGCTATCAAGTATTTGTGTGCTACATGAAAAAACAGTCAGTATTTAACTTATGTGCAAAACAGAAAACTAGTTTGCACCCCTTGCATTGTAACATGGTTTTGTCCAGGAGACTAAAATAAGATACCTCTTCATTTAATCCTTAATGAATCAGGCCCCTTATGTTTCAAGATCCTGCTTTGACAAGTTCTTCCCTGCTGTATTTCCTGAGATTTACAGATTAGAATTAAATCTAATCCGTTTTCGGCTGTTCTTAGGTTTGGACCCAACTTTTCAGTACCAATGCTTTGCCGCTACCTACAGCTCTGGCCAGTGTGAAAGGCCAGGGGTACCATCCACAGCAATCCTGATTTGAAGGCAAAAGGTCAGGGGTACACTAGCAGCGAAAGTTACCCAGAAGGATGGGGCTCTGGATGCAGCTATGAAGTCCAGTGGTAGCAGCAGCTTAAGCCCCTCCTACTGCGGTTAGAGGGCGCATTTGGAATAAAGAAAGAGAACGGTGGCAAAGTAAGCCTAGCCAGTTCCCAGCAACAACAGACAGGGTGGCATAGGCGTTCCATTCTGTCACACTATCTGTAAAACTGGAACACAGTGTCCATTTAAAGTAGAAAATGACAGCAGATTTGGTGTGTAATTGACGCTAAAACAGAATTCTTGCTCTCCTAATATAGGTGGTTTTTAACAATGTCCTGCATTTCTTGTGAAGTATTCTCTCATTTATGTACAGAAACCAAAAGTAAAGATAATTGTGCAGGATTTTATCATATTGCACCTGTCAGCTTTGCTAAACCTCACAAAGCAATTTTGTCATTGGTCAGTTTACTTAACAGACATCTGACTTTAAAGTATTAGCCAATGGAAACATGGTGACATGCAAATATGAAAACACATGAGGGCACAATATGCAATGCCATTTAGGCAAAAGGAGGTGACTGCTGGGAAGCGCTAAACCTATTTAGTTTATCCTAGAACTAGTTTAAAGTAGGGAAGCCCAGGCTCAGTTTTCCTAAATCTGAGCCGCCCCAAACATCTCAAATACGAGTACCGAGCCGAGCCAGCTCGGTAGTTTCCCGCATCCTTGGAACTAAAATAGAGGCAAAACGTCATTGTCGCATCATCAGATCTTGTATGTTTTGGATTCCATAAGTACCTTCCTTGGTCAAGATCTGGCACCATTTCTCAGACAGACACAGGAGGGGTAGCAATGTTCTTGGTAGTCTCCAGGGCCAATGCTCAGCGCCATTGCTCACAAAGAAACAGGAGAGGAGGCAGTGTTCTTGTCAGTCTTTAGTGACATTGCTCTGTGGAATTGCTCACATAGAAACAAAAGGGGTAGTAGTGTTCTTGTCACTCTCCAGTGCCTTTGTACACTGCCATTGCTCACACAGAAACACAATGGGCTTTTCACTCTCCAGTCTCCAGTGCAATTGCTCTGTGTCATTGCTCACACAGAAACAGAAGGGGTAGCAGTGTTCTTGTCACTCTCCAGTCTTCAGTGCAATTGCTCTGTGTCATTGTTTCCACATAAACAGAAGGTGTAGCAGTGTTCTTGTCACTCTCCAGTCTCGAGTGCCATTACTCAGTGCCATCGCTATGGATCATGATCAGACGCGAGAAGAGCAGAAGCACAACCAGCTGGTGGCACCAATCATGATCATACTAGGCCTTCTACGTCATTTACTAAATCCTGTGCTCAAGGGCATAGTGGGTTTAAGTCAGGGAAACTGAAATCCAAAAAACAAGCTTTTTACATTGGTAAAGAAAAAAACACCTCTCTACTAAAGGGAAAGTTTACTGTAGAACAAACATAAAACTGCCAAAATGCCATTCTATAATCAGCTAGCTCACTTCTCTCAGCTAGATCCCACCATCTACAATCTACACTAGATTATCCTCATCCTCATCAGTGTGTAAATCATCTTCACACAATATTAATTCATCCCCGCTGGAATCCACCATTACAGAAGTCTCTGTACTTTGATGTAATTGCATGTAAAGGCCTTCCTCATAGAATTTGTAGTTAATTTTGATGAACATCATCTGTTATACATTTTTAGGAAGTAGCCTCCTGCGTCGATTGCTGACAAGGTTCCTGGCTGTGCTGAAAACTCTTTCTGAGTGCACACTGGAGGGTGGGCAGCTTAGGTATTGCAAAGCAAGTTTGCACATGGGTCTGCAAATTGCTATTTTTTCCTCACAGTATGCAATGGGACTGTGTGACGTGTCTATTTGTATGCTGTCATTAAAATAATCCACCATTCTTTGGATGTTGACAGTAGGATGAGCTGGAGCTACAGCTGAGTTGTCATGAAATTTGGACAATTCTTTTAGACCAGACTAGATATCAAAATGTTGTGCTGACTCATGTGCATCACCACTCGGTCTCTTGGGAAAGCTAAGTTTTGCAAAGCACACGGCAGTTTATAGCACATCTATGAAACCTTGCACATTGGTTTGTTAAACTGTACATGTCCTTTTTACTATCCAACATAAGGGTGCATGGGAGGGCCAAGGACATTTCCATCTCGCACAACTTTTCCTTTCTCTCACTGCTGTGTGCAATGTTTCCTAAATATGCTATGAACTGCTGTGTGTTTTTGCCATTGCTCTGTTGCTTTATCCAGCCAGCTCGCTGTAGACTTAGGCTGCAAGAGGATGAAAATAATATTGTGACCTGTGAGGTGGTCTAAATTCACTGGAAATTACTGGAAATTAGTGTTATTGAGGTTATTGTGTTAGTGTTAGTGTTATTAGTGTTATTATTATTAACCTCAACCCTATTGAGGTTAATAATAATGTGATAATTGTGCAGTATGATTAAGAGTAATACAGACCTGCTCAGAAACTTAGTATAATTAAAGAACTTTCTTTTGCCATTGGGAGGTCAGATCTGCCTATGTGTATGGCCATAGTATACACATGTAACTAGTGGCTTCCTCTACCAATGTCACTGTTTTACACAGTTGTTATCAAATTTAGCATTAATGCTGTGTAAAAATCACAAATTTGTTTTGCGTAATTTCTGTGAAACAAATTGCTCTAAAACATCGTTAAATTGTAAGTCCTTTAGAATATCATTTTCTATTGCCATAAGAGCAAGTCTATTGAGTCTTTCTTGTGCCATTGTGGATCTGTAGGCATTCTTCAAAAGTTTCATCTTGGAGAAACTCCTTTCTCCAGTCGCATTAGTTATCATCAAGCACATGTAAATCCGCATAGCTATTTCAACATTGGGGAATGAAGAAGTTAATCCATTGTTTGCTACAAGGTTGTAGATATCAGAAGCCCTTAGAGATTGAGCATTTTGCTTGAATTCATCAAATTCCGCTACAAAGTTCTTGAAGTGAAGAATTTCGGCCACAAATTCAGGCTCAGTGTCACCCGAGTAAATCTGCTGAAATTTGGCTGCTGCTATTGAAATGTCTGCATCACTCATTGTTGGGAATTCAACCAGGAAACCAAATAGTGAGTGAACATTTTTGTATGCTTCAATGCGATGTGCAAAAGCTGAACATAGGTTATCTATGATGGGTAGATATGTTTCCACCTTAAACTTCTCTCTTCCTCGCAAAATAACATCTTCAGCATTACCAACACTGCTTCCTTTTCTTTTCGATTGTCGCTTATGTTCATCACAGTATTGTGCATCTCCAACTTTATCTTGTGCTTTACTTTCAAACACTTCAAACTGATTTCGCTGCGTCATCAAAAAATCTAGTAGAGATTTAAGAAGTTTAATAGCTGTTTGAAGCTCCAGTGTTTCACCTTGAAGTGACTTGCTGACTTGATTGAATCTCTCAAGTATGACAGCCCAGAAGTCTGCCAAGAGAACGGTTTCCAATTTTGCCAGTTGTTTGAGAATAATATTTTCCTCATAACATATGTCAGCTTTCTGATTACAATCTTCTGAAATTAAACGCAAAGCCTTTTGAAAAGAGCTGTAGCCTTTAGACAGAGCCTTTACTGCATCAGCCCTTGCAGACCATCTAGTATCGGATGTCCTTTTAGCTACTAATGTGGACTGACTTCCATATTCATCCTTGAGGCACGGAAGCATTACTGACCAAAGTTGAGTGGAACCAGAAAAGAAATTGTACATTTTTTTGTATTAGATTAAAGAATGATATAGCTCCAATGCAGCTTTCCACAGCCCATACACCTACTAAGTTGAGGGAGTGTGCAGCACATGGAATGTAATGCGCCAGAGGATTGATATTTGCAATAAGTGCTTGCAGCCCTTTGTAGCATCCAGACATGTTTGATGCGTTGTCATAGAACTGTCCTCTTACATTAGCTACATCAATACCAATTTGGTGGAAGTATGTTAAGATAATGTTGGCAAGAGCTTCTCCAGTGTGACGTACCATGATGGGAATAAAAGTGAGAAAACGTTCAACAACCTTATAATCTGATTTTTTAACATACCAAACAACTACAGTCAACTGATCAGTATGAGAATTGTCAGGTGTTGAATCAACACTTAGGGAAAGGTATTTGGCTTCCTTGATTTCTTCTACAATGGTTTTCAAAACTTTGTTTCCCATAATCTCTATGATTTTCTCACATATTGTTGACGATAAATATGAAGCTTTTCCTCTTCCTTGATTACCATATTTTGCTATATGTGAACTAATAAAAAGATCATATTCAGCAAGTAATTCAAGAATGCCAAGGAAGTTGCCGTTGTGTTGAGAATTGAGGAGTTTTATATCACCACGAAAAGCTAATCCACGGGATGACAGAAATTTGATAGTAGAAACTACTCTTTGCAGTACTTTTGCCCAGTATTCTTTTTCCTTTGTGAATTCAATTTCCATTATGGAATCAATTCGTCCAAGATCTTTACCAATAGAAATCCATGTCATCATAGAGGTCCTATGTCAATTGCTTTTTTCATGTTCTGAAATGCATGTAGAAGCATGTTTCCAATCTGAAAATCCACCATGAGAAAATTGTGTTTTCACTCCATGAATACCATCAAAGAGAACGCAAGCAAAGCAATATACATTCCCTGTTGAAGGAGAATACACTAGCCATTCCCTTTTAATTGTTTCACCAGTTATGTGTTTTCGGAATATCAAAGCACGTGAACATTTTCTTCTCTGATCAGAGTATACTCTTTCGGATAGAGAAAAGTCATCATCATGGTGCTGGCATTCCACGGGACCTTGCTTGCACCAAATTCACGTACTTCATTTGTTATATTGTCAATTGTCCACAATCCAATGTCATTTTGATACTCAAATGCAAGGTTATCTTTCCTCAGATGAACAATCTCAGATTCAATCCCTGTGGCATCAGTATTAGAGACATCCTCAGCAGAGCCGGATTTAGACCTCATGGGGCCCTAGGCAAGATACTGGTTTGGGGCCCCCTCCCTGAAAAAATCCATAGCACTATAGTTTTTAGCATAACATGTACCCCTATTCAGGGGCTGGCTGGCAGACTTTAGCCCAGGGGGGCAAGCACATAGCACTGGCCCATAAGTAGCGGCCCATTTTTAAAGGCTGGTCTCACCACTGACCCTGGGAGGGCCCTCTGGGGACCGCTGGGCCCTAGGCAATTGCCTAGGTTGCCTAGTGGTAAATCCGGCCCTGATCCTCAGTAGAGACAACCTCAGTGATTGTGTTATCATTTGATGCACTTGTTGTTGGCTGTGGCTGCTCTTCTCCTGTTGTTGTTGGCTCTGGCTGCTCTTCAGCTACTGTTAGCTCTGGCTGCTGTAATGCTGCTGTGCCTGCCTTGGGTTTGAATCCAAGATCAAATAATTTTGGACATTGGCTGAGCAGTTCTTCATGCTTTCGTGTCTTCTCCTGTTGTCTTTTTCTTTTGCTTGCTCCACTCTCAAACTTCTTCTTCTCTGACATAATTAATCTGAAAAGGTGAAACTATTAAAAAATATCAATCCATCAGACCCTCACCCTTTGCCAAATCATTAGATGTCCACGCTGCAGCCACGTCACCTCCCCAGTCATTCCCCCGCCCTCCAACCTCAGACCCAATGTATCACCTCAGCAGCCACTTCATCTACCCAGTAACACAGTGGATTCCAAACTTTTTCAGTTCAAGGCACCCTTAGGGTCTTCAAAACATTTTCAAGGCCCCCCATAGACAAAATAATTACCAAGTAGTCCCCCACCTTGCTTACCACTGGCCCTGACCAAGGCACCCCTGTGAGATCTCCAAGGCACCCCAGGGAGCCTAGGCGCACAGTTTGGGAACCACTGCAGTAACATATTTGAAGACATTGTACCAGTAGCGTTATAGACTTTTTATTCATTATGTACTGGCTAGAAGGAAAGAACACTTTCATCCAGATGGTAAATAATTTTCTTTTTAGGATACCCTTAGCAATATAAAACAAGCCATAAATAAATTAGCTTGACACAAATTGCACTGTAAGGAACAACATCATGTACATTAGTATATATTAAATTTTACTTGTAACTTTTCTATGAAGTAATATGCAAGCTTCCACGTATCATAATAAACAAAATATGCCAATAAATATGGATATTTACTAGCAATCAAGGGGACATAAATGTTGCCAACACCAGAATTATTCTTCCTAAAGCCAGGCCCAAAGAACTGGAAAATTGCAGAAAGCAGAGAAAGGGCAGACAGACACGACCCCCAGGATTTGGTTTCAGTCAGTACAGAAAGAGAACATCAACCTATTACAGACCAAACTAAATATTATTTTATTTGGATTAATAGCCTTAATTATGGAGTTAACCATGCAGACTTCACCACATTGATGAATAATTAATTGCACAACATATTCACTCAATGCTCAAGTCATATAACTAAGAAAAATATATATGTGAAGAAATAAAATGTAAGCACATTAACATTGTATATTTTTTAGCTGAGGTTACCATTGTAGCTGAGACATTAAAATGACTTACATTAAATCATATCTTATAACAAAAGTTCACAGAGCACAACACCCTTAGATGATTAAATCATACCTAGCTATCATGCAGACAGAAAAATCTAACATTGAAATAAATTGTACAACAGCCAGCCTCAGTAAACTTAAAAATGATTCTGTAGAATAATAAAGTGTCTATCTGCAGCCATTGTCGATATCCAAACTGGCTTTCATCAAAAGCCCCCTAAAGATATGGAGCTACTAAATTAATACAGATTACAGACACTTGCCACTGACCCTCTGCACATAAAATATTCTATAGTCCTTCACCAATAGCAACAAGCATATATTAACAAAGATATTTTGCAATAGCATGAGTCCATTATAATAGCGACATGATGTAATATCTAACATGTTAACAGATCATGGCAAAGAGGCTTCAATATTATGGCACAATTCACAACATAGACAGCACATAGGGGATGAAACGTCTTCTACTTTAATAATTCCCAGCCGTGTGGGTCCAGAGTTTTCACAAAAAAATGAACAGCAAAAAAGATTATAGTGTATTTTGCTCCAATGGATTATTACATCACCACGTATATAGTGATTCCCCTGCATGCACACCAATAGTTCTAAAGTATACCAAATAAGTGTGCAAGCTGAAATTCAAATAGCTCAAGAAACCAGAAAAACAGGAGATAGAGAGGTATAAAAGATGGTGCTAATAATAATAATAATGGGGGTATCTCACCTGTTTTGGTCTATTTTGGGACTATTGGGTGTGAATGCAAGGGAATCACTGTATACATGGTGATGTCATAATCCATTTACACATATTAAACTATATATTTTTTCTCTTATCTTTTAGCCTTTTTGTTATTTAGGATCTACCCCACCCCATTCATAATAAGCTCCCAACAGTGCCAGCCATCCTGCTGCAATGCTCTCCCACCCCTCCCCCCAGTCATGATAACCTCCCAACAGTTCCAGCCACGCCTACAATGATCTACCCCAGTGCCATTGTGTTAGCCCAGCCCTCCTGCAATTATCTCCCCAACAGTGCAAAGTCTCTGTGTGCGAGCCAGCCCCCCCCCCCTGCAATTATCTCCCCCAAAAGAGGACACTGTGCCAGCCAGCCCCCTACAATTATCTCCCCCGGGCCCCAACAGTGCAAAGTCTGTGTATTATAGCCAGCTCCCAACCCCCCCCCCCCCTGTAATTATCTCCCCCAACAATGCACACTGTGCCTGCCAGCCAGCCCTCCCCCCCCGGAATTATCTCCCCCAACAGTGCAAAGACTGTGCCTGCCAGCCAGAGCCCCCCCCCCCTGCAATTATCTCCCCCAAAAGAGGACACTGTGCCAGCCAGCCCCCTGCAATTATCTCCCCCGGGCCCCAACAGTGCAAAGTCTGTGTGTTATAGCCAGCTCCCAACCCCCCCCCCTGTAATTATCTCCCCCAACAATGCACACTGTGCCTGCCAGCCCTCCCCCCCTGCAATTATCTCCCCCAACAGTGCAAAGTCTGTGTGTTATAGCCAGCTCCCAACCCCTCCCCCCTGTAATTATCTCCCCCAACAATGCACACTGTGCCTGCCAGTCAGCCCTCCCCCCCTGCAATTATCTCCCCCAACAGTGCAAAGTCTGTGCCTGCCAGCCAGCCCCCCCCCCTGCAATTATCTCCCCCAAAAGAGGACACTGTGCCAGCCAGCCCCCTGCAATTATCTCCCCCGGGCCCCAACAGTGCAAAGTCTGTGTGTTATAGCCAGCTCCCAACTCCCCCCCCCCTGTAATTATCTCCCCCAACAATGCACACTGTGCCTGCCAGCCCCCCTGCTTTTATCTCCCCCAAGAGAGGACTCTGCTGTTGCCAGCCCCCGCAATTATCTCCCCCAACAAATAATTCACGCTATGCATGCGTGCCAGCCCCCCCACCTTGTAATTCTCTCCCCCCCCTTGTAATTCTCTCCCCCAAAAATCTAATGTTGTACAGGCCAAGACTGAGCGCTTACCTTGATATTCTGACTCAGCTCACAGTCACTCCCTGCTGTCTGTGTACTGTCCGTTCCGCGGCGCCCAGCTGTCTCCTTACTGAGGAGATCTCGTGAGAGTGAGACTATCTCACTCTCACGTGATCTCCTCATTAAGGAGATTTATGAGCGCCGCGGACGGACCATTGGCTGCAGGCTGCAGCCTGTCATTTCAGGTGAGTCACAGACAGTGACGTCAGCTTCATTCATTAGGAGTCGCCGACCGTGGTACAGGCAGTAGCGCGGCCGGCGGCTCGCTACAATTAAAGATTTAAAAAAATATATATATACTTTCAAGAAAGGGCCCTACGGATGCCCGAGGCCCCTGGGCTGTAGCCCAGTTAGACCTCGGGTTAATCCGGCCCTGTCTCTGCCTACCATTGTCCAGTCTAGTACATAACTGTTTTCACGCTTAGAAGTAGTAAGACTTTGATTGTCCTGAAAATGCAACCGTGCATTTGTGTAAGGCTATGCTAATAAGAGGTACTTGCAGTTTTCTTGCCTACTCATGCTATATGATAACCACCAAAAATAAATCCATATGTGTGCACTGGTTCCAGTTGAAATCTGTCTATCTGTCTATATATCTGATTATCTTTATAACTGGAACATAGTGTCCATTTAAAATAGAAAATTACATCAGATGTAGTCTGTAATTGATGCTCAAACAGAATTCTTACTCTCCTAATATTGGTGATTTTAAGTATTCTCTCATTTATGTACAGAGACCAAAAGTAAAGATAGTTGTGCAGGATTTTATCATACTGCACATGCCAGCTTTGCTAGAATCATGATGCCATAAAGATGTTAAACCTCACAAAACAATTCTGTCATTGGTCAGTTTGCTTGACAGGCATCAGACTTTAAGGTATTAGCAAATGGAAACATGGTGACATTCAAATATAAAAGCACATGAGGACACAATATGCAATGCCATTTAGGCAAAAGGTGATGGCTGCTGAGAAGCTCTAAACGTGTTTAATTTATCCCAGAAGTAGTTTAAATCTCAGTATTATTAATATTTTGATGTACCTTTGAAGTGAGAGAGTTGATCTTTGCTAATAGTACAACTTACATCTCCCTAATATAATTAAGCATAATACAGACCTGCTGAAAACTTAGTATAATTAAAGAAGTATTTTGCCATTGTAACTAGTGGCTTCCTCTGCCAGTGTCACTGTATTACACGACTGTTATCAAACTTGGCATTTATGATGCACAGTGGCGGATGGGAAATTAAAGTGGCCCTGCAATAAAATTCTTAAAGTGGCCTCATGTGTTTGGGACCAAGTCAATTGTTGGTGGAGCCAACACAAAAGTAGGTGGGATTTAGAATTACTGGAATTTGGTTGTAGTAACATTTAGGAAAACCTGGATGTGATGACTTAATGTCGGGATATGCCTACAGCTTTCTGCATTGCATGCTGCTTTGCATTGACAGCTCCTGTCTTCTGGACCTTGGACTTGTTATATTATGTTTATCTGGCAGTACCTTTGTTCACCAGTGGTGCTGCTATTGTGCCTTTTTCGTTTATTTACTATGGGTTGTCTCCTGCACCTGAGTGTTCCATATATATATATCTTGTGGCAAAAGCCCGCTACTGCAGAAGCACACGCGAACAACAACTTCCTTTTTATGGTGCTTTATTGTCAGGATGGTAAATGTTTGACACCGTATACTTGTACAGCAATCAAGGAGACCCTAAACACTAGCTATGCATAGACCAGCTCTCTCTCAGGACCAGCCAGCTCACCCAGCATTGGTCTTCCTGAACAAATAAAATAAACCAGCTTTTATACATGATGCTCCTCCCCCAGCCTTAGCTTGATGGACAGGTGACACACCCACCTTCTCTTTAAAAGAAAACACCCATCACTGCCTCTGTTTGCACAACCAGACACGCCCTGTCTGTTTGCTGAGAGGAAGGATTTCAGATCATGTAAGTTTAACCAAATTTAAACTATTGCTTTTCATACATAAGTCTTCACTCTAGGTGCATTACTGCACAAATGTTTTACTCTAATTCCCTGTTTTTTCTGTATATTGCCAGCTAAATGCCTCCTTTTGTTACATATCCCTCCCCCTAGCGTCTCCAAGTCGGGGGACGCGGACTTCGCGAGGAGCGTATATTTTCGTGACAATGCATCTGCATTCTTGTGCACAATCCCAGGTCTATGTTCTACTGAGAACTTGAAAGGTTGTAGTGCCAAGAACCAGCGGGTTACCTTGGCATTTACCTCCCGGTTGCTCTGCATCCATCTCAATGGTGCATGGTCTGTTATTAAGGTGAACTCTCTGCCTAGGAGATAATAGCGCAGAGCTTCTGTAGCCCACAGTGGCATATTTTTGTTCCCTTGGAAGCAACTTACGACTTAGGTACAGGACAGGATTTTCTACTCCATTCTTCTCCTGTGACAAGACTGTACCTAAACCAACACCAGAAGCATCAGTTTGGAGGAAGAACCTCCGGGTAAAATCCGGTGCTTGTAGAACTGGGGAGGAACAAACAGCTAACCGAAGATTAGACCAGGCGGTTTCTGCAGAATCAGACCAGGTTAATCTATCTGGACAACTTTTTTTTAACATGTCCGTAAGTGGAGCAGCTCTAGTGACAAAGTAACCTACTAAGCCTAAAAAGGTTCTTAACTGCGACTTTTTTTTCTGGTCTTGCCCAATTTTTGACTGCTTCCACTTTGTCTAGCTGGGGTTTTACATGCCCTCGACCAACAATGTACCCCAGATATTTGGCTTCTCTCATGGCTATGGCACATTTCTCTGGGTTAGCTGTTAACCCTGCTGACCTTAATGAAGCTAAGACCGCCTCAACTTTGGCTAAATGTGATCCCCAGTCTGGGGTATAAATCACTATATCGTCCAAGTAAGCGGCTGCATAAGCTGTGTGAGGTCGTAGCATTTTATTCATGGCCCTTTGGAAGGTGGCAGGTGCCCCATGCAACCCAAAGGGTAGGACTTTATATTGATAGAGACCATCAGGGGTGGAAAATGCAGTCTTTGGCTTGGCCGTGGAAGTCAGGGGAACTTGCCAATAACCCTTTGTTAGATCAAGGGTTGTTAAATAATTGCTACCAGCAAGATTTTCCACTAGTTCATCCACACATGGCATCGGATAGGCATCAAACTGCGACATACTGTTTAGGCGCCTAAAGTCATTGCAGAACCTAATTGTCCCATTGGGTTTTGGGACAAGCACAATGGGACTATTCCATTCACTAGTGGACTCTTCAATCAAATCTAACTGGAGCATCTTCTTGACCTCCTTTCTCACGTCCACCCGTCTGGCTTCTGGAATACGATACGGCTTCTGCTTTACAATGACTCCTGGCGCAGTGACAATGTCGTGTTCGATTAAGGTAGTGCGCCCAGGAATGGAAGAGAAGACATCCCTGTTCCGACTAACCATTTCTTCAGTCTGTTGTCTTTGCTGAATGGACAAAGCTGGCTCTATGGGCACTTCAGACCCTGCCAATGGGCAAAAAGTTTGCTTTCCTGGGTAGGAATCAGGACTAGGACCTTGTCCCCAGGCTTGAAAGATCGAACAACAGCACTTTTATCATAACTTTTTCTCTGTGGTTCCGGAGCCTCTTTTACATGTTGCTGCACAATGGGCCCTATCTTTCCTAGCCTCTCATACATTTGGGACACAAATTGTACTAGATTTGGCTCCCTGGGACCTTGCTGCTCCCACCCTTCTTTTAACATATCCAAGATACCCCTGGGCTGTCTCCCAAACAATAACTCAAAGGGACTAAATCCTGTTGAAGCTTGTGGTACCTCACGGATGGCAAACATCAAATAGGGAATAAGAGTGTCCCAATCTTTTTTCTCTTGAGCCACTGCTTTCCTGAGCATGTGCTTTAATGTGCGGTTAAAACGTTCCACCAAGCCATCTGTTTGTGGATGGTATACAGAGGTGTGAAGTGCCGTAACCCCTAGCAACTGGCACATGTCCTTCATCTGTTTAGACATGAAAGGAGTACCCTGATCTGTGAGAATTTCTTTGGGTATTCCCAATCATGTAAACATCAATACAAGTTCCTTAGCTATGGTGCTGGACTTTATGTTTCGTAGGGGAATTGCCTCTGGATATCTGGTTGCATAGTCAAGCACCACTAGTATATATTGGTGCCCACATGCGGATTTTTCCAGTGGCCCCACAAGGTCCATAGCTATCCGTTCAAAGGGAACTTGTACTATTGGTATCGGAATGAGAGGTGCCCTGTACAAGGGTTTGGGACAGGTTCTCTGACAAATGGGACAGGACCGGCAATACTTTTTCACTGCCATGTGTACATCGGGCCAGTAAAACCTAAGCAGAACTCATTCCCGTGTTTTATCCTCCCCTAGGTGTCCCCCACAGACATGTGTATGTGCTGCTTTTAACACTAGGGTTACATGGACCTGAGGAACCATTAATTGTTCTACTTTATCCCCCTGTACAGTAGCAACTCTATACAGGAAATTATTTTTAACAATAAAATATGGTATACCTTCTGCAGGCTGGGCGGCTTTCGCTACCCCATTTACCTCAGTCACACTTTTAAATGCATGTTCCAAAGTGGCATCATTAAGTTGGTCTCGAGCAAAGTCCTGCAGAGGAAACAACATTGGTATTGCGGACCAGTCCGTATCCTCACTGACAGGCGGGGTGGACTCATCTGCGACATCACCGACCAATGCTAGTTTGGACTGTCCATGTTTCCCCGCAGGTGGATGCTTTTGTGGAACTCCTGCTATGACTCCCAGGATGGCATTCCGGTTTGGCAGTTCCCAAAGATCGATGTCTAGATGCTGTGGATTCTTAGGCGAATCCTTTAAGACCGGGCTTCCGACGGTTGCATCAGTTGCCGGCATGTCCGGCCAGATCCGCTCACCGAGGACATCATTAAACAGTGGGAAGTCTCGCCCCAAAATGAGTGGATATGGGAGTTTAGGTGCTATGGCAGCTACCACCATAACAGTTTTGTCTTTGAGTGTGACTGGCAGTATTGTTCTTTCATACTCCTCTGTCGTGCCATGTACGCAAAGAACCTTCACTTTGGGCAACCGAGAAGTTATGGTTTTGGGTAAGGCAGAGCTGGAAACCAATGAGAGTTCACTCCCCGAGTCAACCAAGGCCAGAACAAGGTTTTGGTTGATTAGCACAGTCACCCAGAACAAACAAGGACTTCCTGATGTGGGACTCATGGTAAAACAGCTTGGAAACGCAGGCCCAATATGTGCCACGGAACAGTCCATGGGTTCCTGTAGTTTAGGACACTCTGCCTTAAAGTGGCCTGGCTCACCACATTCAAAACACTTCAGATTAGACAGCTTTGCACCTGGCCCTCTGTCCGTAGCAGTTTTGCCATTGGGCCCTGTGGCAAAGATTGTCAAACCTGGCTTTTGGCGTGGCAGCGGCTTTGGCACAATGCAGGTTCTTTAGTCATTTGCTGTAGCGCACAAAACCTTTCTACCACGGTGGCAAGCTCTTCATAAGTTTGTGGGTCTGATTGCAGCACCCACCTTTCCAAATCACGGTTCAGCCCCCGGATGCAGTGATCTATCGCCAGAACTTCAATAATCCGAGAAGGCGAATTCTCCTCAGGCTGCAGCCATTTCTTTAAAATTTTAGAAAGCTCAGCCACTTGCGCTCTGACCGGTTTTTCTTTATTATAGCGCCATTGGTGATAGCGCTGGGCTCGGCCTGGCCCGGAAACTCCAACGCGAGCCAATATCTCAGACTTTAGGCACAAATAATCAGAGGCCCGTTCCTCATCTAGATCCATATAAGCTCGCTGAGCTTCACCAGTCAGATATGGCGCCAGTCTCTCAGCCCAATCTTTAGGAGGCCATTTTGCCCTTTTTGCAAGTCTCTCAAAGGACAACAGATATGCTTCTATGTCATCACCTGGCGACATTTTCAGGAGAACAGGACCAGGTGGTTCATTTCTGTCATGCCTCACCTGGCTTAACTCTTCCCTTAAGAGCCTTGTGTTTTCCACCTGTGCCTCGGCAACTAGTAGCATCTGAGCTTGCTGCGATTGCTGCGCAGCGGCCACATTCATGAGGGTTTTCAGTACTTCCTCCATGTTGACGTCTGCGCCGGTTGGGTAGCGGAAACTTGCTTCCCGGAGCATCCCACTCCTGACACCACTTGTGGCAAGAGTCCGCTACTGCAGAAGCACACGCGAACAACAACTTCCTTTTTATGGTGCTTTATTGTCAGGATGGTAAATGTTTGACACCGTATACTTGTACAGCAATCATGGAGACCCTAAACACTAGCTATGCATAGACCAGCTCTCTCTCAGGACCAGCCAGCTCACCCAGCATTGGTCTTCCTGAACAAATGAAACAAACAAGCTTTTATACATGATGCTCCTCCCCCAGCCTTAGCTTGATGGACAGGTGACACACCCACCTTCTCTTTAAAAGAAAACACCCATCACTGCCTCTGTTTGCACAACCAGACACGCCCTGTCTGTTTGCTGAGAGGAAGGATTTCAGATCATGTAAGTTTAACCAAATTTAAACTATTGCTTTTCATACATAAGTCTTCACTCTAGGTGCATTACTGCACAAATGTTTTACTCTACTTCCCTGCTTTCTCTGTATATTGCCAGCTAAATGCCTCCTTTTGTTACAATATATATATATATATATATATATATATATATATATATATTTGTAGTATAATCAGGGGAATAGATACTATCTAATTGGTGATCAGCAGCAGCAGTAAACCACACGAGTCCAGAGGTTTCAGGATAACAGCCACAGCTAGTTTATTCACCAGCTTGCAAAATAAAGTGGAGAAACGAGGGTAGTTGCCAGCAAATTTTTATAATGAGACGTGGAAACATGGCACTGACACTCAGAGCAGGATGATCAACAATCAAAGACCTCTGTTTGAACCCCTGGTTTTTTGCCAAGTAAGGATACAACAATCTATTACCAGGTTCTACTGGCTTCTAATTATTAATTTTCACTCTCTCTCTGGCTTTTTTTAGAGTGGGGTCTCTCAGTTGCTTCGAGGCACAAACATCTTTCTTTACTTTAACATCAGGTGTACAGTTAGTCGTCTTGACAACATTTCCCATCTCCATAAAACTTACACTCGCCTGCAGTCCAGTGCTTCCCTTGTCCTTTCTTGACACACCAACCACATTTGATAAAGGGGACACTTCTGACTTGGGGAGCACACCCCCTACCACTGTCTCAGTGACATTACCATGTGGGTCTGGGCTATTTACTTTGGCAATCGACTCGGTTTCCCACAGCTTCCAAAAGTGGGAACAATCTCTCCTAAATATCACATCAAATTTCAAACCGGGAACTAATCCCATAGTGACTACCATATGACCATACTGTGTTTCTACTTGTACCTCAGTAGCATCATAATGCAATGTAACCCTGTGTATGCAGGTTATTGAAGAACCTGTATCAGATAAGCTAAGTACCTGATAATATTTAAGTGCTGATTGCACTTTTCGGTGTATACAATATCGGGACACTGATACAGGTTCTTCAGTTATCCATCATTGCTTAAGCCTAAAAGGATTAAAATACCTCTAATAATATCTATTGCTCCAGTCTGTGTATGGACACTGATAACGGCAGTTTTTCTATATATGGTACCATATTGATCAATTTTTTGGCCATCCTATCTGGTTTATGGTTGACTTGCTTACACCATCAGAGGTCAGCGATTATTTCAATATTGTTACCAGTTATGGTTATATGTCTTATCCGATTTTTATCTTAGAATAAATTGTATTTATACTATGCTTGATGCTTTGCGCTCTTCTTTGTTGGGCATGCTATTTTGTTTTTGACAGATCCAGATTCTGTCTTTTAAGAGCTGCAGCACTAGCTTTATCTTGAAGGGTAATTGCAGCGCCTTACAATTGTATCTATGAGTTTATAATAGTCATACCAATTTGTGACACCTCTAATATCAGGCGAGAGACATATCCTAGCTGCCAAGGGCTCTATCACAAGAGCAAAGTCAGCGGTGATAGTGGGCATCCCTGTCGGGTGCCGATTTAAAATCGTGAGTGAGGAAGAGCATACTCCATTCACTGAGACCCTCGCCGAGGGACCTGAGGAGAGGCCTTTATCCCATGCAGGAAATTACCATCAAGTACAAATTTTTTAAGAGTTTCCAGCTAGTGGCCAACTAATTCGATCAAGGGCCTTTTCTGCATCCAATGAGAGTACAATGCCTGGGGTCTTGGAGGTGTTAATACAGTGTATAAGATCGATGGTACGCCTAGTATTATCACGTGCCTGTCTGCCTGGTATGAAACTGACCTGATCATTATGGATTAGCTTAAGTAACACTACATTAAGACGCTCTGCCAGAGCATTTGCATATATTTTAACTTGCTTCTTTTTAATTTAAAATATCGTATAAGCATTTGTTGAAATGTCAACACAATTATTTGCATGTTTATAGTCAACAATATATTTTAAATGTATGTGTTTTTCATGTTTGAAAGCTTCCCTTGCCCCCAAGAAAAGATACAAAGGATATTGGGAGAGTGGAACCTCTTCTTGATGGCATGGGCATGCCCATTACCATGGCTTTTCAGAAAGTCCTACCCAAAATCTTGAGGTTACAGAGAGGATAGCACTGCATCCTGCGGTTGTAGAAATGACTGCACAGCATCCAGTCCAGTGGTTCCAGAGAGAACTTCCCTGCACACTAAGATTACAGAAATGACTGCCCTGCATCCTGATATTCCAGAGAGGATTTCACTGCATCAAGAGGTTCCAGAGAGAGCTGTCCTGAGTCATGGAGTTCCAGAGACAGTCATCACAGTGACTGTAGGCAGACCAGTGCAGATGTTACAGAGAAGACTGCCCTGCACCAATAGGTTACAGAAATGATTGCCCTGCATCCCGAGGTTCCAGGATGGGTTTCACTGCATTATGAGGTTCTAGAGAGAGCTGTCTTGAAACATGGAGTTCCAGAGGCAATCATCATTGTGACTGCGGGCAGACCAGTGCAAATGTTCTAGTGAAGACTTCCCTGCACCCTGAGGTTACAGAAATGACTGTCCTGCATTCTGAGCTTCAAGGGTGAGTTTCACTGCATCATGAGATTCCAGAGAGCTGACCTGAGTTATGGAGTTCCAGAGGTAGTCATCACATATATCATGGACAGACCATTGAAGAGGTTCCAGGGAGGACTGCCCAGCACCCTGAGGTTACAGAAATGTCTGCCCTGCACCCTGAGTTTCCATGTTGAGTTTCACTGCATCAAAAGGTTCCAGAGGCATTCATCACAGAAACATTGGGCAGACCAGTCTAGAGGTTTCCAGGGAGGACTGCCCTGCACCCTGAGATTCCAGAGAGGATTTCTCTGCATCAAGAGGTTCCACAGACAGCTGGCTTGAGTCAGGAGTCCAGATGTTCTAAAGATGACTGCTCTGCTCCCCGAGATTACAGAAATGACTGACCTACATCCAGAGATTTAAGGGAGGATTTCACTGCGTACTGAGGTTCCAGAGAGAGCTGTCCTGAGTCATGAAGTTCCAGAGGCAGTCTTCACAGAGTCCTCAGGCAGACCAGTCCAGGGGTTCCAGAAAGTACTGCTCTGTGCCCTGAGTTTCTAGAGTGGAATGCCTGGAACCCTTAGAACCCACTGATGTACATCCTGAGGCTAAAGAGAGGACTTCCCTTCATCAGGTTAACATGGTAAACTTGCTACATTTTAATTTAAAATATTGTATAAATATTTGTAGAAATGTTAATACAACTATTTGCATGTTGTTAGTCGACGTTATATTTAAATGTATGTGTTTTTCATGTTTGAAAGCTTCCCTTGCCCCCAAGAACAGGTACAGAGGGCATTGGGTGGGTGGAACCTCTTATTGGGGGCATGGGTATGCCCATTACCATGGCTCTTCAGAGAGTCCTACCCTGCATCTTTAGGTTGCTTGTATCCTGAGGTTCCAGAGCGGACAGCCCAGTCGCCTGAGTTTTCAAGGTGGCTTTGACTGCGTGATAAGGTTCTTGAAATGGCTTGCCTGCATCTTGTATTTCCATAGGCAGTCCTCCCAGAGACCTCTGGCATGGTAGTGCTTAGGTTCCAGATTGGACCTCACTACATTCTGAGGTTCCAGAGAGGTTTGCCCTTGCCTCCTCTGTTCCAGACAGAACAGGCCTGAGCCCTGAGGTTCCAGAGTCCATTAGTACCTTTCGCATTCAACAAGGTAGGTTTGCAACATTTTAGATTAAAATATTGTGTAAGAATGTTTGAATTGTTGCTACTATTTGAAGTTCATTATTCAATATTATATTTAGTAGTAGGTGTTTTTTTTTATTAAAAACCTCCCCTGCCCCCAAGAAGAGGTACAGAGGGCATTGGGAGGGTGGAACACTGGGGTTATGGGCATGCCCATTACCATGGGTTTTCAGAGAGTCCTGTCCTGTATCTTGAAGTTCCAGAGAGGATGGTCCTGAGGTTACAGAAATGACTGCCCTGCATCCTGAAATCCAAGGGAGCATTTCACTGCATCATGAGGTTCTACAGAGAGGTGGCCTGAGTCATGGAGCTCCAGAGGAGGTCCTCTCAGAAACCTTGGGCAGACCAGTCCAGAGGTTCGAGTGAGGACTGCACTGCATCCTGATGTTACAGAAATATCTGCACTGCATCCTGAGATTCCAGGGAGGATTTCATGGGTTGGGTATGGCTGCACAACTGTTTAAGCAGTTAACCTGCCTGGTCCCGATATTGCCGCTTTATATTTTAATTCAGTCGGGTCGCACTGACTTCAGACAGTGGTGCCGGAGAGCTGGGCAGTCGGAAGGAGGTGCTGTCATCCTTCTCCCTCCATCAGATATCTGAAGTCGTTTTGAAGGTAAGTCTGTCAATATTCATGTAGAATTTTGATGAAATCGTTCTTCTTTTGCAGGTGTAATCGCTGTCGGATTTTTCGTAGTTGCAGAAGTGATTACCACCGGAGTTCATTACGTCAAGAGGTTCCAGAGAGAGCTGTCCTGAATCATGGTGTTCCAGAGGCAGTCATCACAGTGCCTGCTGGCAGACCAGTGCAGATGTTTCAGAGAAAACTGCCCTGCAGCTTAAGGTTACAGAAATGACTGCCATGTATCCTGAGAGTCTAGGGAGGATTTCAATGCCTCATGAGGTGCCAGAGAGAGCTGTCCTAAGTCATGAAGTTTCAGATGCAATCATCAGAGAGACCTCGGTCAGACCAGGCCAGAGGTTCCAGAGAGGACTGCCCAGCATCCTGAGATTCCAGAGTGGGTTTCACTGCATCATTAAGTTCCAGAGGCAGTCATCAAAGACACCATTGGACGACCAGTCCAAAGGTTGAATAGAGGACTGCCCTGCACCATGAGGATACAGAAATGTCTGCCCTGCCTCCTGAGATTCCAGGGAGGATTTCACTGTGTCAAGAGGTTCCAGAGAGAGCTGTCCTGAATCATGGTGTTCCAGGGGCAGCCATCGCTGTAACCGCGGGCAGACCAGTGCAGGTGTTCCAGAGAAGAATTATGTGAAGATACCGGGTTTATCTGGCCCAGTGCTACCCGCTTCACCCTGGCTGGCCACCCACGGGTGCCTTCCTATGCCAGGGAAGTCTACCCAGTACCTTCTAGGATTCGTATTGTCACTCAGGCAAATGCAGTTATAAAAATACAACAGTAAATTTATTGTCATACAAACAACACTAGAATATTAGGTACACACAGTAAATAAATGCCAGGCAGGATTACCACATCATCTCTCCCTTACCCCACTAGTTTAAGGACTTATAGTAACCTGGCTGTCCAAACTTCATGGCCCATGGATTTCTCTCAGCTGCATATAGGGACTCTAGTTAGAGAACGACAACTCAAAACTAGATCTTGCACCTTCATGAATGAAATCCCAGAATGAATACCCTTCCCCCCTGGAGTCGTTCCTTATATCTCAGGTCTAATTTCCACAGTCTTTCCCCTCCCTGTGCAAACCCCTGACTCTATTCTTCTTAACCATTGGTCAGTGCAGGACTAGGGGGTTTGGACAGGGCAGTGAAGATAAGCTCTCCTTTCACAGAAGCCCCCTGCTGGGATGTAGACAGAACATTTGGATTAGTCCTAAGGAGAACAATTGATGCTAAATGGCTTTCCCTACTTCCAAGGATAAGGTAGCAGTAAGCCCCTCCTAAAATTAATCCCTTATTCTACTTTATGATGTCACAGCGTCCCCAGCTGTTCCATGCTTCCTGTAGAGGAAGGAGGGGGGGAGAATGACTGCAGTTCCCGCAATCTCACCTGTATTGTGGACACCACCTGATCTTTACCCATAACCCTCCTGGCTTCAGTTTAAGGACAATGAAAAACATTACTGCAAGTCATCAATATATAATACACAATATGCATATTTACATTGAACTACAATGTTCCCTTAACCACATGTAATTGGACAATGCAGTTGTAGTCTGGTGAGCTGGGGAACAAAAGGAAGGGCTATAAAAAGTATTTGCTATAATCCACATTATGTGAGAAACGAGAAACAGAATGATTAGTGTATCATACTCGTTTCGTCACAAATTCCCTGCGCCCTGAGGTTACAGAAATGACAGCCCTGCATCCTAAGATTCCAGGGTGGGTTTCATTGCATCATGAGGTTCAAGAGAGAGCTGACCTGGGTCATGAAGATCCAGAAGCAGTCATTACAGAGACCACGGGCAAACCAGTGCAGATGTTCCAGAGAAGATTTCTCTGCACCCTGAGGTTACAGAACTGATCAGCCTGCACCCTGAGATTCTAGGTTTGGTTTCATTGCATCATGAGGTTCGAGAGAGAGCTGACCTGAGTCATGGAGTTCCAGAGACAGTCATCACAGAGACTGCTGGCAGGCCAGTGCAGATGTTCCAGAGAAGACTTCCCTGCACCCTGAGGCTACAGAAATGACTGCCCTGCATCCTGAGATTCCAGAGAGGATTTTGCTCTGTCTTGAGGTTCCATAGAGTGCTGGCCTGACTCATGAAGCTCCAGAGGTGACCCTAATAGAGACCTCAGGCAGACCAGTCCAGAGCTTCTAAAGAGGACTTCCTTGCACCCTGAGATTCCAGGGAGAACTTCACAGCATGAGTAGGTTCCAGAGAAAGCTGGCCTGAGTCATGGAATTCTAGAGGCAGTCATCATAGACACCAAATACAGTCCAGTCCAGAGGTTCAAGAGAGGACTGCCCTGCACCCCAAGGCTACATAAATAACTGTCAAGCATCCTGAGATTCCAGAGTAGGCTTCACTGCACCATTAAGTTCCAGAGACAGTCATCACAGACACCATGGGCAGACCAGTCCAGAGGTTCCAGGAAGGACTGCCTTGCACCCTAAGGTTACAGAAATGACTGCCCTGCATCCTGAGATCCAAGGGAGGATTTCACTGCATCATGAGGTTCTACAAAGAGGTTTCCTGAGTCATCGTGCTCCAGAGGAAGTCCTCTTAGAGACCTTGGGCAGATAAGAGGTTCAAGAGAGGACTGCCCTGCACCCTAAGGCTACAGAAATAACTGTCAAGCATCCTGAGATTCCAGAGTAGGCTTCACTGCATCATTAAGTTCCAGAGGCAGTCATCAAAGACATCATTTTCAGACCAGTCCAGAGGTCTGAGAGGACTGGGGTTACAGAAATGTCTGCCCTGCATCCTGAGATACAAGGAAGGATTTCTCTGCATCATGAGGTTCTACAGTTAGCTGGCTTGAGTCATGAGGTTCCAGAGTTAGTGGTCTCAGAGATCTTGGGCAGACCAGTCCAGAGGTTCTACAGAGGACTGCTCTACACACTGAGACTACAGAATAGACTGGAATAGACAGGGCATCCTGAGATTCCAGGGAGGATTTTACTGTGTCATGAGGTTCCACAGACACCTGGCTTGAGTCATGAAGTTTCAGAGGCAGTCCTCTCAGAGACCTTGGGCATACCAGTCCAGTGGTGTTAGACAGGACTGCTCTGCACCCTGAGGCTACAGAAATGACTCCCCTGCATCCTGATATTCCAGGGAGGATTTCACTGTGTCTTGAAGTTCCACAGAGTGCTGGCCTGAGTCATGAACCTCCAGAGGCAGTCCTTTCAGAGACCTCAGGCAGACAAGTCCATAAGTTCTATAGAGGGGAGAAGCTTGGGTGAACATGGGTCAGCTTCAAAACAGTGGGTGGGAGTGGCTTATTTCCACCCTATTTTGGAATTTTGTATGTATTGGGAAGTATACAGTAAAAGTAAAAAGACATTCAAAAAGTTCACAAGTTTGTATCAAAAGAGCAGGTGGCTGAGTGGGCTAATAACCAGAGACGATAGAGAATAGTTCATGGCTGCAGCACAGGTTCAGATTCTCTCACAGGTATCCTGTTTGCTACTTGAGTAGTGCTTGTTGCTTTTGAATATCTCCTAACTCTTTTGATTGGATGACCTAAAATGGGGAGGGGCTTAATGACCATGGGTTCAGCTTCAGACAGGTGGGAGTGGCTTTTCCACCCTTGTATGCAAGTTGATTTTTGGGAAGTATGCAGTAATTAATGATAGACATAGAGACATTTTTCAACTTAAAAAGAGATAAAAGAGATGGTGGCTGAGTGGGCTAAAAGCCATCCATGGTAGGAGTAGTACATGGCTGCAGCTCTGGTTCAAATTCTCTCCCAGGCATCTTTTTTGCAACTGGTGTATTGCTTGCTGCTTTTGAACACCTTGTGGCTTTTCTGATTGGTTGACCTAAAAAGGGGAGGAACTTATGCGACCATGGTTCAGCTTCAGACCAGTGGGTGGGAGTGGTTTATTTCCACCCTATTTTGCAAACTTATGTATTGGGAAGTATGCAGTAGGTTTTAAAAAGTCATTTAATAAGTTCCCCAGTTTGAGCCAAAAGAGTCAGTGACTGAGTGGGTTAATAACCAGACATGATGAGAGTAGCGCATGGCTGTACCACAGGTTCAAATTCCCTCACAGGTACCATATTTGCAACTGGTGTATTTTCTGCTGCTTTTGAAAACCATCTGGTTCTTTGCTTGGTTAACGAAAAAGGGGAGGAACTTAAGTGACCATAGGTATAGGTTCAGAACAGTGTGTGGGAGTTGTTTATTTCCAACCTATTTTGCAAACTAATGTATTGGGAAGCATGCACTAGGTGGGTGATAGACATAGAAAAAGTTCTTAGCTTTGAATTAAAAATGCTGGTGGCTGAGTGGGCTAATTGCCAGTCACAGTAAGAGTAGGTCATGGCTGCAGGTAACGTTCAAATTCTCTCACTGACATCTTTTTTGCTACTGGTGTATTGCTTACTGCTTTTGAAAATCTTTTGGCACTCCTGATTGGTTGACCTAAAAAGGGCAGGAGCTTAAGTAACCATGGGTTTAGCTACAGACCAGTGGGTGGGAGTGGTTTATTTCCACCCTATTTTGCAAAGTAATTTATTGAGAAGTATACAATAGGTTGTTGTAAGACATACAGAAAATTATCTGTTTTGTGTTAAAAGAGCTGGTGGCTGAGAGGGCTAATAGCAAAGCATTGTGAAAGTAGTTAAAGGCTGTAGGTAGGGTTCAAATTCTCTCACTGGCATCTTTTTTGCAATTGGTGTATTGCTTACTGCTTTTGGCTCTTCTGATTGGTTGACCTAAAAGTGGAGGAGCTTAAGTGACCATGGGTTCAGCTACAGACCAGTGGGTGGGAGTGACTTATTTCCACCCTATTTAGCAAACCTATCTATAGGGAAGTATGCAGTAGTTGGTATAGATGTAGAAAACGTTCTCTATGTTATGTCAGTAGAGCTGATGGCTTAGTGGGCTACTAGCCAGAGACGGTGAGGTAAGTTCATAGCGGCAGCTCAGGATCAAATCCATTTTGCAACTGGTGTAGTTCTTGCTGCTTTGGAATACCTCCTGACTCTTTTGCTTGGTTGAACATAAAAGGAGAGGAGCTTAAGTGACCATGTGTTCAGTTACAGACCGCTGGATGGGAGCGGCTTTTTTACACCCTATTTTGCAAGTTTAGATATTGGGAAGTATGCAATAGGTTGGTGATTGACATAGATACATTTCTTAGCTTTGTATTTAAAGAGCTGGTGGCTGAGAGGCCTAATTGACAGACATGGTAAGAGGAGGTCATGGCTGCAGGTAAAGTTGAAATTATCTCACTGAAATGTTTTTTGCAACTGGTGTATTGCTTTTTGCTTTTGTACTCTGGCTCTCCTGATTGGTTGACCTAAAAAAAGGAGGAGCTTAAGTGACCATGGGTTCAGCTTTGGACAGGTGGATGGGAGTATCTTATATACACCCTATTTTGCAAGTTTATGTATTGGAAAGTAAGTAGTAGGTTTTAAAAAGACATTCAAAAAGTTCTACACTTTGTTTTGAAAGAGAGGGTGGCTGAGAGCGTTAATAGCCAGACACGATGAGAGTATGTGATGACCATGTGTTCAGTTTCATAGAGGTAGTTGGGAGTGGCTTACTTCCACTCTATTTTGCAAGCTTATGTATTGGGAAGTATGCAGTAGGTTTGTGATAGACATAGACATTTTTTTAAGTTTTCTATTTGAAGAACTGGTGGCTGAGTGGGCTAAAAGCCAGACATGATAACAGTAAATCATGGCTGCAGGCAAGGTTCAAATCCTCTCACTGGCATCTTTTTTGCACTTCCTGCTTTTGAATACCTCCTGACTCGTTTGATTGGTTGACCAAAGACGAGAGGAGCATGGTTTCAGCTTCAGACTAGTTGGTGGTAGTGATTTATTTCCACCCTATTTAGCAAACTTATGTATTGGGAAGTATGTAGTAGTTGGTGAAGTAGTAGTAGTCTGAACCATGCTAAAATATATATTTATGTGGTGGTCTGTGGCAGGAACTTTGATATAAACTGCATACTGCTGATTCCCTCAGCATTACACCACACCTTAATAACTGTAATCTTAACACTCTAAAATTCTTATCTACAAATAAAGACACCGAGAACTTTGTAGTGACAAATAAAGGTAAACTTTTTATTTATTAACTCTTTTATTTATTATTAACCTATAAAGGGTGACGGCAAGAGCAATCCAATCAGCTAACGACTAATAGCAAGACTGAACAGTGTACGGCCCACAGGCACTAACCACTGGTCCCAGGACCCAGTCCTTTACGATCAACCGGTGCTAAATCTGGCATCCTCGTGACCACTCCCCTCTGGGCTCCCCAAGACCTACGCGCACAGTGCAAGTCAAGGGGTCCTCGCACAGAGTTACCAAGAGTCAGGGTGCTTTGAAAGGAGTAGTGACGTGCGGCCAATCAGCGGTAGCACCGTATGAATTAGCTGCTGATTGTAAAAGCTCTCCTGCCACGCTGAAGTCCTTTAACGGACTCCCAACCCGCCACCCATTAACCTCACCAACCTACCTACTCTCCAAAAAATTGCTCTAAAAAGATCTAATTACGTTCTTCCGATAGGCGAACCCCATAATTTCTATACAGGTGTCCCAGATCTAATGAAGGGGTGATCTATCACTATCCCTCCCAGTTCCAAAATTGTTCTCTTTGTCACTCTATTTAATTCAGATACCATATTCTTTATTTTGTGAAAAGTTATCTCTGTACGCCATTTAATTCGGGGAATTATATTAGACCAGCAAACAGTTATTGAAGGCCATTGCATCTTAATGCTCCTTAGATCTTCTCTGATGGCAATAATCAAGTCCAATGACTTATCTATGCCTACATCATTACCCCCCAAGTGTATAACTAACACATTTGGTGGGCCAGCTTTACCAATTTCCGTAGCAAAAAGTGGCATCAAGCATTGCTATTTCAAACCTCTTTTACCGATCCACCTAACTTCCACTGGCCTTGCAAAGGCTTCTCTATTGTTGTCAAAATTATATCTGGACGCCCAGAACACAAAATAATGGCCAGCAATCCATATGTTGATCTTGCGAGTTGAGCAACCAGGTTGGACTCATCCACCATATACAGATCATCCCTACTTCATCTACTAATCAGGCCTCTATCAGGGGAAAAAAATGGAGAAAATTCCTTCATGCCCCCGTATGAAACAACGGCGAGCGGAGAAGCCCAGGGTTAACACGGGAAGGGGCGTGACCTACTGTCTACCAAATTACCTGTTTTGGTCTTATATACGTTTTGTACGCAAGCTTTAATGGCGCTGATGGAAGAGCCACCCTCAGCAGCAGCTGTAGCCACCCCAATCCTGAAGGAGTGAGTGCCAAAAAGTGACGGGTCTAAACCCACGTGCACTTGAATATAGCAGTGATATTTTGACAGCGGAGACCTGTCAGCATGAATTAACCAGGGTTCAGCATCTCGTGGTCTAACTCCTTGAAATTTATTGCACAATGCTACAGGACAAATATCACTATCATCTTGTGCCGAGATGGAAATCCAGTGACCACGAGCCAATTGATCTGTTTTGGATCTAAGGATTTGACAAGAAAGCTGGTTAACATCCAAAAACATATGCCTAGCCAACAAAGCATTCCCCAATTCATACTTAGATTGTGGCACCTACTCACTCAACCTGAATGCGCCAAAGAATAAAATCTGACCGAAAAAGCAGGGCCTCATAAGCACTATCAGCGATATATGCCAGCGCTGTCATAAGTTTAAGAATGCTCCTATCAACCGGTCTTCTCACATCCTCCTTTCCTGGTTGAATTCGCGACCAGCCCTTTAGAGCTTTAGATATTAAAAACCCTTTCATAAAATCAGAACACCCATGAAGTCTGGCCATAAAGGAAATGCCCGCCAGCATAGCAGCCATAGAAGTTTTAGAGATTCCCTCTTGGTATTTAGCCTAAATAAAATCCAACATGTCAGCGCTCTGACCTGAATCGCACCGACCGCGTGACTGTATGTATTGTTGCCACTGAAGCAAGGCAGCCCGATATGCTCTTCTGGTGGAAGGAGCCAGCAATGTTTCCGCCAGTCTTACAATACCTGCTCGACTACTTGCCAAACAAAAGGGGGACATGCCGTACCCATAATTTCAGCCTGCGGAGCTAACTCCCTAAAACGTTCCCACTGCCCCCAAGATGAAGCATTAGCCACTTCGTTCTCCACACCAGGGACATGTCTCACTCTGAATGTAATATCATGCTCCAAACAGCGCAACACTAGATGTCTCAACAATTCAATAGCTAGAATGGAAGATGCACTCTGTTTATTAATGCACTGCACTACACCCAGGTTGTCACGCCGGAATATCACCTGCTGCCCTTTTAATAGTGACGCCCAAAGTTCCACCGCCACTACAATGGGGAACAATTCTAGCACCAGCAGATTGCCTAGCAGCCCCCTGGAATGCCATGCAGCTGGCCATCACTCCGCACACCACTTGCCCCTAAAATAGGCTCCAAAACCCACAGACCCCGAAGCGTCTGTTACTAACTCAAGATGACTACTAGAGACATGTGAAGCTGGCCAAATGCGAATGCCATTAAAGTTCTCCAGGAACCTCAACCACATTCGCAAATCACCTTTAACTTCCTTCGAGTGATGCGCGCATGTGGGAGCGACATCCCCACTGTAGCCAACTGCATCTTTCTACAGAATACCTTTACCATGGGAATAATTCTGCATGTAAAATTAAAGGAGCCTAACCATGATTGAGCCTGACGCAGCAAAATAGACCGTGAAGACAAGGTAAATTCGATTAATCTCACCAGCTTCCTCACCTTCTCCTGGGGCAACTTACAACACCCTTCCAATGTGCCAATCTCTATTCCTAAAAATGACAAACAAGGTAAGGGACCTTCCATCTTTTCATGTGCGACTAGCACTCCCAAGACAGAAAATAACGCCTTAGCCGAAAACAGTAAATCTGCACACTCTGATGAATCTGTCGTTCCTATGATCAAGAAATCGTCCAAATAGTGGGCAATACCCACGTGACTCGTTCCTGCCTGTATATACCAGTGCAGTAAGGAGCTGAACGCCTCGGGACAGGACACTGCATCGGCAAACACTTGTCCACATAGTACCCATCTGGCAGACGGAAACCCATGAACCTAAACGACTACGGATGTAGGGGAAGTAAGCGAAAGGCAGATTCAATATCTAACTTTGCCAACATGGCCCCTGCTCCAAATGATCTGACTAGGTCTAAGGCTTCCTCAAATGATTGATAATTCACAGAACTGTCTTCTAGGGCTATGGCATCGTTAACCGATTGTCCAAGGGGATGTGAAAGATGCTGGATAAGCCTAAATTTACCCACTGCTTTCTTAGGTACTACTCCTACTGGGGAGATAACTAAGTCTGGTATTGGAAGAGATGAGAAGGGTCCCGCCATTCGACCCAAGTCCACCTCTTTCCGTACTATCCGGAAACCAACAAAGCCACCTGTCCAGCTGCTGTGTCTGGACCGGCGATACTACCTTACTGAGCAGGCCCTGACTCTCCCCTACCTCTACCTGCCCTGGGCATGGCTCTCAGGCAATCTCAGGCTGGATGAGGTCCCCGCCATTTGGCTTAGACATGCCTGTACTTACATGTGCTTGTGCCGCTGTTGAAGGCAAATCACTGGTTCCTATTCATTGCTGGGGGAGAACTACTTCTCCCCTGCATGCAAAACCTCTGCACCCTGAAATCCTGTCCCTCACTCTCCCTTGGACGCATCATTTCCATCCAAGTTTCCACATCCTTACAGTCAAAAGGAATGAGATGTCTCCCCGTAACCTTCTCACAGAAGCTCTCATCGTACTTGCGCCAAATTGTACAACCATCTTTTTTTATAAATCCCTGTTATCAAATGCAGGTATCGCCAGACATCAACCGATGCCTCTGGCCTCGTTTCCAAGTACACTGACGCAAAAACAATAAAAGCGGTTACCCAATTAGGGAACGACTTAGTCTCCTCACCTATACCTCTTTTCTTCTTAGCCTTCGCTAATCCTTTCTTCCCTGCCTTTGTCATAATGAAAATGTCTACATACACGCCTTTCTTAATTCTGTCCCTCGAACTACTCCTGATTCCCGCTGTCAGCACTGTATAGGAACAATGAACCACTGGGCCCTTGCTTGCTTAATCACTGTCAGCTGCATGCGCTACTCTCTTCTGACTCTTTCTCCCGCTAAAATGTTAATTTAAAATCCTCATTAATTTACGGGAACCGCTTTCCCGCTCCGAAGAGGATGCACTACTTGTCGAGGACATAAGGGGACTTTGTGATTGTGTGGAGAGTAAATCTTAAACACACTCACCCTGAAATGAGCCCCCTGGGCCTCATTAAGGGCCTCATTTTTAATACTACAAACACGTATTAAAGTTTTACTCCTTATGCCTGTCTTTTCTCATCACTTTAGATTTTTTAAAATGTCTGTTGAGGAGCAGCAAGGACCTAGTCAGACCACCGGCACCTCCACTGTAAAAAAAAGATAGTTCAACTTTACACAGCAGGAGGCAGGGCCGGACTGGCAAATGCCAGAAGGGCCGATGGCTAGTTGGGCCGATCCAGCGGAGCTGGCTATGTTTCACTGGGGAAGGGAGGGGGCTGGCTGGCTGTGTTTCACTGGGGGGGCTGGCTGTGTTTCACTGGGGGGGGCTGGCTGGCTGTGTTTCACTGGGGGGGTGCTGGCTGGCTGGCTGTGTTTCACTGGGGGGGGGGCTGGCTGGCTGTGTTTCACTGTAGGGGGCTGGCTGGCTGTGTTTCACTGGGGGGGCAGGCTGGCTGTGATTCACTGGGGGAGGGGGCTGGCTGGCTGTGTTTCACTGGGGGAGGGGGCTAGCTGACTGTGTTTCACTGGGGGGGGCTGGCTGACTGACTGTGTTTCACTGGGGGGGGCTGGCTGGCTGTGTTTCACTGGGGGGCTGGCTGGCTGTGTTTCTCTGGGGGGGGCTGGCTGGCTGTGTTTCAATGGGTGGGCTGGCTGGCTGTGTTTCAATGGGGGGGCTGGCTGTGTCTCGCTGGGGGGGCTGCTGTGTTTCACTTAGGGGGCTGGCTGTATTTTGCTGGGGGGGGCTGACTGGCTGGCTGTGTTTTGGTGGGGGGGCTGGCTGTGGCTCGCTGAGGGGGGCTGGCTGTGTCTCACTGGGGGGCTGTGTATTTGGCTGGCTGGCAATTGTGTGTGTATCAGTACATTGTGTGGAGTCTGGACATATATATATCTAATATATAAAAGCCTAGCGGCGTGTGTTAGTGTGTGTGTGTAAAAAAACTACTGGGTGACAGAGTGCTCAAGCTGCAACGCCACCTGCTGGGTGGAGTTATATACTACACTGACCTACTAAATTCTTAGCATTATCTAATATATAAAAGCCTAGCGGCGTGTGTTAGTGTGTGTGTGGAAAAAACTATTTTCTCAGAAAGGGCTCATCCAATTGACCTGAAATTTAGTATACTGACATTATTTGACAAAAAAATTATAATAGTGAAGTCAGTTAACTTCCATCATCCCCCCTTCCCCCCGTGGGAGGGGTAGTAAATTTACGAGTTGAGGGCTCAAACTCATTTTCGTGAGGTAATTTTACCTCATGAACACACATGCTGTGTTAGTGTGTGTGTGTGGAAAAAACTACCGGGTGACAGAGTGCTCAAGCTGCAGCGCCACCTGCTGGGCGGAGTTATATACTACACTGACCTACTAAATTCTTAGCATTATCTAATATATAAAAGCCTAGCGGCGTGTGTGTGTGGTGATGAAGATGACAAACACCTTTTTAACAGTTTTTAAGTAGCTTGATTTGACTAGAATGCATGAGTATCATGCACGGGTTAACTTGTGTGTGTGTGTGTGTGTATATATATATATATATTTATATATATATATATTGTAACAAAAGGAGGCATTTAGCTGGCAATATGCAGAGAAAGCAGGGCAGTATAGTAGAACATTTGTGCAGTAATGCACCTAGATTGAATGTAAAGAGCTATGTATGAAAAGCAATAGTTTAAATTTGGTTTAACTTACATGACTTGAAATCCTTCCTCTCAGCAAACAGACAGGGTGTGTCTGTTTGAATTACAGAGCCAGTGATGGACGTTTTCTTTTAAAGAGAAGGTGGGTGTGTCACCTGTCCATCAAGCTAAGGCTGGGGGAGGAGTATCAGGTATAAAAGCTTGTTTATATCATTTGTGCACGGAGACCAATGCTGGGTGAGCTGGCTGGTCATGAGAGAGAGCTGGACTATGTATAGCTAGTGTTTAGGGTCTCCATGATTGCTGTGCAAGTATACGGTGTTAAAACATTTACCATCCTGACAATAAAGCACCATAAAAAGGAAGAAGTTGTTCGCGTGTGCTTCTGCAGTAGCGGGCTCTTGCCACAAGTGGTGTCAGGAGTGGGACTGAAATTTGGCATGCGAATGGAGAACTGTCCACTGGTGCCGCATGTGAAATTTCAGTAAAAAAGAATAAAAATATGACAATTTAGGATCAATCTAAAGTTCAAAATCTGTCAGATTTTTCTCTACTTCCTGTTACGCAAAAGTCACCGTTTTTCAGGGTTTTTTGGGGGAGCGTAACTCAGTGTACAGGGCGTTTAAAGACACGCTGTAAGTTTTGTTAGAAAGCTATTAGGGCTGAGGAGGGCCTTTGAGGGTTCACAAGTTTAAGAAAGTTACAGTTTTTTTACAATTTTGTAAAACATTTTAAGCCCCATTTTAAAGATAGGGGATTTCACATAACTTCATAACGTTGCGCATGTCTGATAGAGTCTTGTGCTGGGTGTACTGAAAATGGCTTCACTTGAGAGCACAAATATGGCTGTCCCCCGCTCGCTAAGAAATTTCCTTCTGTTTGCCAGAGAAATTAGCGATAATTGCCTGATGGAAGGAAGATGACTGGAGTTTTGGGGCTGAGGGGAACACACACAAACATTTTTAGCCCTGGCACCGCTCTCTTTACAAAGTTTAATCCTTTCGAGCTGATGCCAAAGCGGTCGTTACAGTTCCCATTTTGAACATCCCGCCCCTGGCTGACGTCACTTAATTTATTCACTTCACTTGTCTTGGGGCGGGAGATTTAAAAGATGTTCTGTGCTGATCCTACAGAACAGAGATCAGCGCCGGGGATAGGAATGGGGATGTTGTCTTATGTGCACAGCTTCATCTTTGAATCTTTGTCCAATCCCGGTATAAGCAATTGATAACAATGCAGATAAAACAGTATCGTAGGTTCCCTCCGTGAATATTGAGCCAGCACTAAGTCTCAGCATAGATCACCCGAAAATGGAATCAGTACCTCCATTAAGCTCAATTCTCTGGTGACGCTGCGAGTCACTCTCCACAGGTTCCTTCCGTGCACCAGTCAGATGTTAATAGAACACACAAGACCTAGCGCACGGAGATAGGATGATTAAATAAGATAGGCGTGACAACAGAGTCTGCAGCGGTGGAGATCAAATGTGATCTCAAATAGAGAAAAATCCAAAAGCAAAGAGAACAGCGCTGATCTCTATGACACACAATCCTGATACTTGACCCGTGGTGATAAAATCCAATTTAATAGTAATAACATAACAAAGCAAACACTGGCCAGTGTATACAAACAATTGTTAAGATCGTGTACAATAATGATAACAAAACTGTGGACACGCCGGATCCACCGCTCGGCCGCGGACCAATGACGGCTCCCAGCCACCAACCAATAGAGGCTCCCGGCCGTGATGAGGTAATAGGGGAGCGACCCGCCGGGGGATATAGACGGCGTCCACATGGAGGCCAGGCAGTGCGGTGGGCAGCAGAGCTGGAGGCAAGGGTACCTAAACGAGCAGCAGCAGCAGCCAGGACAGAAGCCGGAGCAGCAGTAATCGCAGCAGACATCGGCAGCAGAAGACCAGACAGAAAGCCCCTGTCAGGGTTACGAGCTAACCTGTCTGGTGAAGACGTGGGAACAAGGGAGACCAGCAGGGGTTGCCTGGGCTCATCACCGACGGGAGTAAGGAGGAGCTACGCAGACATCGCCGGAAGGCCACCTGGAACAGGTAAGACCCCAGTGGGGACCACCTCTCCCGGACCCACGCCCGCACGCTATCTTCCTTCTACCCTTCCTTTCAAGTGGGCACCAGGCCCGATCCCCTTTAGGCATTAGGCCTGTGTCACAGATAGGTGAGAGCAAACTAAGGTGCGCTACCCCCACGGTAGGGCACAAGGCCCTGAGTAGACCCCATCGGGCACCAGGCCCTGAGTAGACCCCATAGGGCACCCGGCCCTGACTAACCCCCCATAGGGTGCAAGGCCCGTAGGTAGTCCTCGGTAGGAGGAGGCTTTTTCCCGGTCCCCCCCCCCTTCCTCAGTATCCTCCATGTTGGTAGAGTAGGGTAGGAGCTTACACGTAGGGGACCTGTTATTCTGGTATTGTACTGTTGTACTGGGGTAATTGTGTTATGGTGTTGGGGGAGCGACTCTGCCTTGATATTGTACTGTTGTACTGGGGTAATTGTGTTATTGTGTTGGGGGATTGTACTCTGCCTTGATATTGTATTGTTGTACTGGGGGATTATACTGTTGTGTTCGGGACTGCACGGTGTAGTAGGAGGTGCACCCTATCCGTGCCCCAGCCCGTGTATTGTAGGAGTGTGTGGTGTTCTATCCGTAGGGGGCGGAAGGCGGTGTGTCGGGATAAAATGCTGGGTGGCGCTTGACTTGTTCCCGGGCCGTGCGTATGGCCTGGAAGGGGCAATTGGGATTAGTCACGTACCACCCCAGGGGGACGGACTGTGTAGGGTCTCCCAAGCCGGTAAGTACTGTCTACCCCCTTATCCCTTCACCCTCCGTGTAGACTCGAGGTAGGACAGGCCCTTGAGCGGCGGTGTGGCACGACTTCTTCGCGGGCTGAGGGAGATCAGGGTTTCCCTCAGTGCCTTGGGAGTAGTGTAGCACAGCCCTTCTGAGCTCCGGGGGCGGTCAGGGCGTTCCGCGGTTTAACGGGGGCAGTGCAGCCCTGCCCTCGTGGGTGCCAGGGTTTGTCACGGTCATCCACGGTTCCATTGGGGTGTCTGGTCTGGGCTCCGGCAAGGTTGCCTGGCGGTCCCAGGGCAGACGGTGTCTCGAGGGGTAAGACAGAGCCCGCCCGCGCTCCGGCAGGATACTGACGGTTCCGGGTGGGGACTGTGATACCCAGCGGCGCACTGCTGGCAGAGTGAGTCTTGTCCCCACATTCGGGTGGCCCTCCCCAGTGGTGAATAGGGAGTTCGGGCGAGAACGTTCTCTACCCCGAACTCTCGTAGCCCGCGTGGCTTGGCCTGAATAAAATGGAGAGTCGCCAAGCTGGGCTGAGTAACCCTCTGTTCCTGGGCGGCATTCCGGACAGCCCCTTCCTACCCCCGTTGTATTCATGCCTCTGTTCTTCTCGCCTGTAGGGGGACCGTGACTGTTGCGGAAGTCTCCACCACTTGACGGGCCCCGCCCATAGCGACCCTCGGGATCAGGTGAGAACCTTTCCTCTCATTTCAGGGGACTCTCCGAGACGTTCCTCGGGAGTGTTGCCCTCACAAAACAACACATATGTTGCCTGAATTGAGTTATATCAAATAATCACTAGATGATGGGATTAATGAGCCAAAATGATAACCGTTCCAATTAGAGATGAGCGCACTCGGATTTATGAAATCTGAGCCCACCCAAACGTTGCCGATCCGAGTCGGATCCGAGACAGATCCGGGTATTGGCGCCAAATTCAAATCTGAAACTGAGGCTCTGACTCATAATCCCGTTGTCGGATCTCGCGATACTCGGATCCTATAAATTCCCCGCAAGTCGCCGCCATCTTCACTCGGGCATTGATCAGGGTAGAGGTAGGGTGTGTTAGGTGGTCCTCTGTCCTGCTATATCTCGTGCTGTTCAGTGCTGTGCTGTGCTGTGCTGTGCTCAGTCCAGTGGTGCTGTGTCCTGTGCTCTGTCCTTCTGAGGTCAGTGGTGCTGCTGGGTCCTGTGCTGTGTCCTGTTCAGTCCAGTGGTGCTGTGTCCTGTGCTCTGTGCTTCTAAGGGCATAGTTATTTCCCCAATATTCCCCTGTGTTTAAAAAAATAAAAAAAAGTTATTTAAAAAAATACCAAAAACCAATTAATTTTTTTTTTAATTACCACAAAATTTGCACAACCAATCCTGCAGTATAAGCCCATTGGTACTGCAATATTACCAAGTTCACACATTCAGCAGTAAAAGTCCAGTGGTACTGCAATATTACAAAGTTCACACATTCTGCAGTATCAGTCCAGTGGTGCTGTGTCCTGTGCTCTGTCCTGCTGAGTTCCGTAGTGCTGCTGGGTCCTGTGCTGTGTCCTGTTCAGTCCAGTGGTGCTGTGTCCTGTGCTCTGTGCTTCTAAGGGCATAGTTATTTCCCCATTATTCCCAAGTTTTTAAAAAATCAAAAAAAAGTTATAAAAAATATTAAAATAATTTTTTTTTTTTAAAAAAGTAATTATAACCAAATTTGCAAAACCAATCCAGCAGTATAAGTCCATTGGTACTGCAATATTACCAAGTTCACACATTCTGCAGTATCTTGTGCTACATATAATGGAGACCAAAAATTTGGAGGATAAAGTAGGGAAAGATCAAGACCCACTTCCTCCTAATGCTGAAGCTGCTGCCACTAGTCATGACATAGACGATGAAATGCCATCAACGTCGTCTTCCAAGCCCGATGCCCAATCTCGTAGTACCGGGCATGTAAAATCCGAAAAGCCCAAGTTAAGAAAAAGTAGCAAAAAGAGAAACTTAAAATCATCTGAGGAGAAACGTAAAGTTGCCAATATGCCATTTACGACACGGAGTGGCAAGGAACGGCTTAGGCCCTGGCCCGTGTTCATGACTAGTGGTTCAGCTTCACCCACGGATCTTTGCCCTCCTCCTCCTCCCCCCCCCTACAAAAAATTGAAGAGAGTTATGCTGTCAGCAACAAAACAGCAAACAACTCTGCCTTCTAAAGAGAAATTATCACAAATCCCCAAGGCGAGTCCAAGGATGTTGGTGGTTGTCAAGCCTGACCTTCCCATCACTGTACGGGAAGAGGTGGCTCGGGAGGAGCCTATTGATGATGTAGCTGGTGCTGTGGAGGAACTTGATGATGAGGATGGTGATGTGGTTATTGTAAATGAGGCACCAGGGTGGGAAACAGCTGATGTCCATGGGATGAAAAAGCCCATCGTCATGCCTGGTCAGAAGACCAAAAAATGCACCTCTTCGGTCTGGAGTTATTTTTATCCAAATCCAGACAACCAATGTATGGCCATATGTAGCTTATGTAAAGCTCAAATAAGCAGGGGTAAGGATCTTGCCCACCTAGGAACATCCTCCCTTATACGTCACCTGAATAACCTTCATAGTTCAGTGGTTAGTTCAGGAACTGGGGCTAGGACCCTCATCGGTACAGGGACACCTAAATCCCGTGGTCCAGTTGGATACACACCAGCAACACCCTCCTCGTCAACTTCCTCCACAATCTCCATCAGATTCAGTCCTGCAGCCCAAGTCAGCAGCCAGACTGAGTCCTCCTCAATACGGGATTCATCCGAGGAATCCTGCAGCGGTACGCCTACTACTGCCACTGCTGCTGTTGCTGCTGTTAGTCGGTCATCTTCCCAGAGGGGAAGTCGTAAGACCGCTAAGTCTTTCACAAAACAATTTACCGTCCAACAGTCGTTTGCCATGACCACAAAATACGATAGTAGTCACCCTATTGCAAAATGTATAACTGCGGCTGTAACTGCAATGTTGGTGTTAGACGTGCGCCCGGTGTCTGCCATCAGTGGAGTGGGATTTAGAGGGTTGATGGAGGTATTGTGTCCCCGGTACCAAATCCGATCGAGATTCCACTTCACTAGGCAGGCGATACCAAAAATGTACAGAGAAGTACGATCAAGTGTCCTCAGTGCTCTAAAAGATGCGGTTGTACCCACTGTCCACTTAACCACGGACATGTGGACAAGTGGTTCTGGGCAAACGAAGGACTATATGACTGTGACAGCCCACTGGGTAGATGCATCCCCTTCCGCAGCAACAGCAACAGCTGCATCAGTAGCAGCAACTACAAAATGGCTGCTCGTGCAAAGGCAGGCAACATTGTGTATTACAGGCTTTAATAAGAGGCACAACGCTGACAACATATTAGAGAAACTGAGGGAAATTATCTCCCAGTGGCTTACCCCACTTAGACTCTCATGGGGATTTGTGGTGTCAGACAATGCCAGTAACATTGTGCGGGCATTAAATATGGGCAATTTCCAGCACGTCCCATGTTTTGCCCACACCATTAATTTGGTGGTGCAGCATTACCTCAAGAGTGACAGGGGTGTGCAGGAGATGCTTGCGGTGGCGCGCAAAATTGCTGGACACTTTCGGCATTCAGCCAGTGCCTACCGCAGACTAGAGGCACATCAAAAAAGCATGAACCTGCCCTGCCATCACCTCAAACAAGAGGTTGTGACGTGCTGGAACTCCACCCTCTATATGCTGCAGAGGATGGAGGAGCAGCAAAAGGCCATTCAGGCGTACACAGCCACCTACGACATAGGCAAAGGAGTGGGGATGCGCCTCAGTCAAGCGCAGTGGAGACTGATTTCCGTGTTGTGCAAGATTCTGCAGCCATTTGAACTTGCCACACGAGAAGTCAGTTCCGACACTGCCAGCTTGAGTCAGGTCATTCCCCTGATCAGGCTGTTGCAGAAGCAGCTGGAGAAAGTGAGGGAGGAGCTGGTAAGCCATTGCGATTACACCAAGCATGTAGCTCTTGTGGATGTAGCCCTTCGTACGCTTTGCCAGGATCCGAGGGTGGTCACTCTTTTAAAGTCAGAGGAATACATTCTGGCCACCGTGCTCGATCCTCGGTTTAAAGCGTATGTTGTGTCTCTGTTTCCGGCGGACACAAGTCTACAGCGGTGCAAAGACCTGCTGGTCAGGAGATTGTCCTCTGAAGAGGACCGTGACATGCCAACAGCTCCACCCTCATTTTCTTCCGCATCTATGGCTGCGAGGAAAAAGCTCAGTTTTCCCAAAAGAGGCGCTGGCGGGGATGCTGATAACATCTGGTCCGGACTGAAGGACCTGCCAACCATTGCAGACATGTCTACTCTCGCTGCATTGGATGCTGTCACAATAGAAAAAATTGTGGATGATTACTTTGCTGACACCATCCAAGTAGACATGTCAGACAGTCCATATTGTTACTGGCAGGAAAAAAAGGCAGTTTGGAAGCCCCTGTACAAACTGGCTCTATTTTACCTGAGTTGTCCCCCCTCCAGTGTGTACTCGGAAAGAGTTTTTAGTGCAGCGGGGAACCTGGTCAGTGAGCGGCGAAGGAGGTTGCTTCCTCATAACGTTGAAAAAATGATGTTTATAAAAATGAATAATCAATTCCTCAATGAAGTACAGCACTGCCCTCCAGATACTACAGAGGGACCTGTGGTTGTGGAGTCCAGCGGGGACGAATTGATAATGTGTGAGGAGGAGGAAGTACACACTGTAGGGGGAGAGGAATCAGAGGTTGAGGATGAGGACGACATCTTTCCTCAGTAGAGCCTGTTTAGTTTGTACAGAGAGAGATGAATTGTTATTTTGGTGTGGGTGCCCAAACAAACCAATCATTTCAGCCACAGTTGGTTGGTAGGCCCTGTCGCTGAAATGATTGGTTTGTTAAAGTGTGCATGTCCTATTTCAACAACATAAGGGTGGGTGTGAGGGCCCAAGGACAATTCCATCTTGGAACTTTTTTTTTTGCATTATATGACCAATCAACAGTCGTTTGCCATGTTCAAAAAGTAAAACCAAATTTAAACAAATTCAAGAAATTAAACCAAAAGTAAAATGCCCTGTCATATTTTAAAACAAGAGGTATTGACGTGCTCTAAAACTACTGTATTGTTGTTTATATTTTATAAACACTACACTTGAAAGCTTGAGTCTTTCAATAAAAAAGTAACTGTCCATTGCACGAATATTTGCAACAGGGACAATTTTAGGGTTAAGAAAGTCAACTAATAACACTTCGACGCTGTCTGTCTTTATAAACACTACACTTGGAAGTTGGAGGAGGTATTGTGGCCCCGGCACCAAATTTACTACCGGGGCCACTCCACTGTGCAGTCCATATTTAGGTGTATCAGATATTAAACAACGGTGACAGTTGATGCCCAATTTTTTAATTATATTGTGGCCTCGGTACCAAATTGTGTACCGGGGCCACCACACTACGCAGTCCATACCCTTTTTTGGTGGAATTCTGACCCGTGGAGGGTTTTTTAATTATATTGTGGCCTCGGTACCAAATTGTGTACCGGGGCCACCACACTACGCAGTCCATACCCTTTTTTGGTGGAATTCTGACCCGTGGAGGGTTTTTTAATTATATTGTGGCCTCGGTACCAAATTGTGTACCGGGGCCACCACACTACGCAGTCCATACACTTTTTTGGTGGAATTCTGACCCGTGGAGGGTTTTTTAATTATATTGTGGCCTCGGTACCAAATTGTGTACCGGGGCCACCACACTACGCAGTCAAGATAGATAGATGCGTATCATAGATAAAGTACATTCAGTGGTGAGGGGCAAATTGAAAAATATTCAAAATGCACTGACATTATCAAAAACAAGAGGTTTTCACACGCTGAAACTCCAACATGTATATGATGGAGAGGATGGAGGAGCAGCCGTATGTGCAGTGTAATGCAGACCTGTTGAAGGTTTTTTATATATTTTATTGTGGTGCCCAGTGCCCACTACTCTACGCAGTCCAGATACTATTTTTGGGTGTAATTCTGACCTGTTGAAGGTTTTCTATATATTATATTGTGGTGGCCAGTGGCCAGTCCTCTATGCAGTCCAGATACTATTTTTGGGTGTAATTCTGACCTGTTGAAGGTTTTCTATATATTTTTTATTGTGGTGCCCAGTGCCCACTACTCTACGCAGTCCAGATACTATTTTTGGGTGTAATGCAGACCTGTTGAAGGTTTTATATATATTTTATTGTGGTGGCCAGTGGCCAGTCCTCTATGCAGCCCAGATACTATTTTTGGGTGTAATTCAGACCTGTTGAAGGTTTTCTATATATTATATTGTGGTGGCCAGTGGCCAGTCCTCTATGCAGTCCAGATACTATTTTTAGGTGTAATGCAGACCTGTTGAAGGTTTTCTATATATTTTTTATTGTGGTGCCCAGTGCCCACTACTCTACGCAGTCCAGGTACATTTATTGGTGCGAATCATACAAGTTCAGGGTTTTTAATATATATTGTGGTGACCCACTCCTCTACGCAGTCCAGGTACATTTATTGGTGCGAATCATACAAGTTCAGGGTTTTTAATATATATTGTGGTGACCCACTCCTCTACGCAGTCCAGGTACATTTATTGGTGCGAATCATACAAGTTGATGGTTTTCTTATTATATATATTGTGGTGACCCACTCCTCTACGCAGTCCAGGTACATTTATTGGTGCGAATCATACAAGTTGATGGTTTTCTTATTATATATATTGTGGTGACCCACTCCTCTACGCAGTCCAGATACATTTATTGGTGCGAATCATACAAGTTCAGGGTTTTTAATATATATTGTGGTGACCACTCCTCTACGCAGTCCAGGTACATTTATTGGTGCGAATCATACAAGTTCAGGGTTTTTAATATATTTTGTGGTGACCCACTCCTCTACGCAGTCTAGGTACATTTATTGGTGCGAATCATACAAGTTGATGGTTTTCTTATTATATATATTGTGGTGACCCACTCCTCTACGCAGTCCAGGTACATTTATTGGTGCGAATCATACAAGTTCAGGGTTTTTAATATATATTGTGGTGACCCACTCCTCTACGCAGTCCAGGTACATTTATTGGTGCGAATCATACAAGTTCAGGGTTTTTAATATATATTGTGGTGACCCACTCCTCTACGCAGTCCAGGTACATTTATTGGTGCGAATCATACAAGTTGATGGTTTTCTTATTATATATATTGTGGTGACCCACTCCTCTACGCAGTCCAGGAAGATACCTCGTTGCAACGTTTTGGACTAATAACTATATTGTGAGGTGTTCAGAATACACTGTAAATTAGTGGAAATGCTTGTTATTGAATTTTATTGAGGTTAATAATAGCGTAGGAGTGAAAATAAGCCCAAAAACTTGATTTTTAAACTTTTTATGTTTTTTTCAAAAAAAATCCGAATCCAAAACCTTAAATCCGAACCGAGACCTTTCGTCAAGTGTTTTGCGAGACAAACCCGAACCCCAAAAATAATGAAAATCCGGATCCAAAACACAAAACACGAGACCTCAAAAGTCGCCGGTGCACATCCCTACTTCCAATGCCCCGAGAAAAGGACAAAAAACTCTCCAATATCTCAATGTATGATAATTCCAAGAGACAAAATATAGCGGTGTGGCCACACCTATTAGTGAATAATTATAATGTGAATCAGAGTAACCTTGTAAATCAGTAGAGAGTCTCCTCCAATATGTAAAACATGTAGATATTCCAAAAGCCGAGACAATAAGGTAATAAACTGACCGTCAATCCATGTGTCTGATATTAACACTCGTAACACACCACTCCTCTCCCCGCTAACTGCGGTTCAGTATAAACAGACCTGGTCCATAATGTAGTCCCGAATACTGGTCTGTAGCGGCGTAATCAACGGAATGACACGGCACCACCGTAGAGTCCGTAGTGGATGACAGGTTCGATGTTTTACTAAAGGAATAATCCTGTCTCACTCGTATCCCACAGCCAGATCCCACTGATTCAGCGTCTTTAAGGTGTACAAGACAGCAGATGACTGATTCTTCAGAATCTATGCCTCTACTCCAGGGCATAAATGGCTTAAATGTAATAAGTAGGCAGATAAAAAATGGCCAAGTGAAGCTTGAAATAACCTGACTCGCTTCTTCACTTAAAAGTGATTTCACCAGAGGTACCTCATCAAGACAAGTTATGTTTTGCTAGGCGCCAGGTTCGGCAGGATCAAACAGAGAAGCTACCTCTGGAAGAATGCGCTCACTTAACTCGACTCAAGCATACTGTCATGGACCCTTTCTCACAGTCTGCACTTTTCAGCCCTTTAACCCATGCAGGACCGGAACCTTCCGCAATCACAGGAGTATTTATCTGGAGTTTTAAACTAATATAGCATTTAATTTCAGCCCCTCCATAACAATGACTTGCCTGTATGTTTCCCTTTTTAACAATACATACTTTTATTACAACTATGTGTGTTTTATATATTTCAAGGTTGTGATATTTATCTATCTATCTAATTATGAAAGCAAAGCACCCTCAACCCCCTGCACGAGTTAGTTTTCAAATATTAAAATATTGTACACTGCGTGTTCAACGCACAAATATTTTCCTGTTTGCTAATATGTTGTATTCTTCTATTGAATGTTCGCCATTGGAGTTAAAGGGATTTAAAATTGCCCATTGGGATGCATAAAGGTCATATTTATCCGATTTAGTACGATGTTGTAATATCTTTGACAGACCAGTCAAAACTGAAGATATATCAGTCCAAAGAATATCCCTATTTTACACAATTAATATTGCTTTTCTCATTTCATCACTAGTATGTGGAAGCCAGAGATTACACAATTATATGCATAAACAGACGTGGAAGTGACATAATAAATAATAATAAAGTAATTAAAGTTCTGCTAACTTTATAAATTGATCCAGGAATCCACAGTCTGACACATCTGATCAGTCCCGCTCTTCGCTTGATAACCGATTGTCTTTTATATAATACAAACTTAATTTTGGTAATTAAGTAACTTACCTCTGTATACCACCGATATGGGTGTTTGTCAGGGCCGGATTAAGACATTGTAGGCCCCTGGGCTTGGGATACTGTGAGGCCCCCATTTGTCAAGCACTTTATGCCCAGTCCGATATTGAGGCCCCCCTCAGTAATATCGTATTGGGCATGTCTACCTTCTCACAATCTAACCCTAATTTTTCCACCACATCTTAAACCTAACCTTCTCCTACCTCATCACAACCTAACTCTAACCTATTCCTACCTCCTTTTAGCCTAACCCTATGCTCTTACCTACTCAAAGCTCCCCTATGGAACCACTAAACTGCAAATGAATGAACCCCAACTTCAAATGAATCTGCCTAACCCTAACCAAGTACAATCCCAGTGTGTTTCATGGCTCTAAGGCCTGCGGAAGAGAATATATTCACAAAGCGCACTTGTATTTCTGGATAACAGGTCAAGTGCAATATATATATATATACTGTGTTTGTATGTATATATATATATATATATATATATATATATATATATATATCCTTGTGCTTTTCCTCTGACTTTTCTCTCCTTGTGGTGGTTGTCACTTCTCCAAATGGCTGTCACACCAGTCTATTTACTCTTTACCATCAGTGTTCCAAAAATGTCTGAGCTGTTTAACCAAAATAGTTCATGGGTAACAATAAAATCAGTATACCCTGCAATCTATCTAATCCGACCAAGCTTCTATACTTGTGTTATTTTATGCATGGATTTCCTATTTCACTATATAGAAAGTGACCATTAAATATCATAACATAACATTTTAAAAAGCCAGGGAACATCAACACACACTCTCACTGTCACTATCACACACTTTTTTGATTAGTTTGCTAACTACTTACCTGTGCTGGCACTGTTCAGCTTCATGATGCAGGAGGCATCCGTCTGGGCTGAAGCTAAGGAAGTCACGCGAGAGCCTCTGCAGTCCCCTATCTGTGACAGGCAGCCTCCTTATTCGCTGCCAGAACAGCGTCACTGCCGGATCCGCCCCTTCAGGTCAAACCAAATACGAGAGATTCGCCTATCACCTACCACCATCCCCCGCGCCGCCGGAAAACAAATAATAAAAAAAATGTACTGAAAACACGAGGCTGTACATGAATGGCTAATCTGCCCCTGGCCCCCAACCCGATGAAGGAAAAGCCGACGTTTTTAAAAAAAAACAAAAATTTTTTTTTTTAAAATCTCTAGGGCCCCCCAGCTGCCCAAGGCCCATGGGCTGTAGCCCATAAAGCCCTTTGGTTAATCCGGCCCTGGTGTTTGTGCATGCAATAAATAGCAAATGATAAAGGTATCCCACAACATTTATATATTATGCACATAGCGCTGCCATTCTATAGAACAAGAGGAAACCTGTGATGATAAAAAATTATAAATTCATGAAAAGTAATTGGATCTACACAGTATTCTTAATATGATGCAACATATTTATTGTGGTATCCTTCTGGGGTAAATGTTTCCACTGTCGAAGTCGTATAATTGGATGAACGAAAGTATATTGGTTGATATTGTTTTATTGGTCGATTGCACTCAGTATGGCACGCTACACGTGGCATATTGCTATCGCACGGTAAAATACACACGTACACACTCGCATTACAACATTTAGTTATTTATGTAATTCATATTCATATTGGTTCCGTTACACAGTCATTTATGAGCAGATAGTATTTAGTTTATTATTAGTTTATATAATATGATTATATGTACACTCCAGTGTTATTTAAGGTTCAGGTTATAGGAAAGGTGTCATGTCTAGTATCATATTAAACCCCTATTCATCAGCAGCTGCCCGGTGCATTTGGCGAAGAGATCGCACATTGCATACTCTAGTTATTGATGTTAGGGAATAAACCTTTAATATGATACTGACCATTAAATGCTAATAGACTAATTGTAACTGGAGATTCAGGCGGGAAGAACCGAGCTCATCCCCTGGAGAGATGACCCCCACCTTTGGATTCCTTAGATTGAACCAGCCTATGACCTGTTTACCCTGGACCCATCTGATGTCTGGAACTATAGAAGCAAGCCACGTCATCTCTATTGTTCACTCTGTAACACTGATTGTATATATAATCATAGCTGCACCCCCACTAGCCTCAGTCTACTCTGATCACAGTATTCAAGGGTGAATTACTGTCCACTGGTGCCCGTGGTTAGCACAGCGAAGCGCATGCAAAGCGCAGCGGTATGTATGTATCTTTTGGTATTGGCTGTACTGTACTGTATCATAATATAATCATGTATTGAACTGTTAAACTTTGCATCTGCTAAAATAAATCACTTTGTGCGTTAGAAACACATACAATCACCTGGGCAATGCTTATTTGAAAACTATAGAAATACTTTAATAATTTGGGGGCTGTGAGTTGGAGGTTATGTTGCCGGAAGGTATGCAACGCCGACGGAATTCGGTTCCTCACCAAAGGGTGGGAGACGCGTCACATACGGGAAAGAACGCAATGTGTTCAAAACCTGTTGTCCATTCTGTGTTGAGAAACCAAATGTCCATTGTTGCATAATCTGAAGGAATGCTAACTAGAGTCTAGGGACAAGAAAGAAAAATGTTTCTTTTTATTGTCGTTTTGCGTTTTAAAAGGTATTGCATTGCCTAGTGTATGTGTACTTCCTGTTTAGCGTGTATGAACTTCCGGTATTGTTACCACATGTTTAAACAATCATGTTCATAGTCTGTTATATATGTATAGTATAAGCATTTGTTAAAACCTCTGTAAGACTACCATTGTTTGGGAAATCTATTTTCTGTGCAGAAAACAAAAGGTAGTATGTGGTATTTTATGTAGCATACAGTGTTATAAGTAATATACGGTATTTTAAAAAGTATATGGTGTGGTTTCATGGTAGTATGTGGTATTTTGAGTAGCATACGGTGTATTGAAGAAGTTGAATAAGTAGTATATAAGGTATACGGTTTAAACAGATTTTGCTGGAGAGTAAAGGGTATCGAGTAGCTGTTCGCCCTTTAGTCCGCAGTGATAGTTTTGAGTCAGAGGTGTTAAATAATGTTACGAATAAAGTGCGGTTGATTAAATCAACAAAAACGAGAATTAAACATGATGATTGTTTAAAGATTGTTTAAAGTTGTGGCAAATGGAAGGCAACATGTGGCAGACCAGCAAATGCACAGCGGAAGTAAGTGTGGCGAAAAACACGTGCACAGCGGAAATGAGCGTACCGGAAATGAGCGTTCCGGAAGTGTGCGTTGCAAAGCGTGGAGAACTGAGCGCAAGCACGCCCCAGACAAATTCGGTCGGGGCGGAAAGTACAGCCAATACCAACAAAAAAAATGTAAAAACTGTAACTAGTAACTTGTATGTTGTTTTAAGTAATGTTAAAAGAAATGTTTCCGGACAAGGAAACGGTTCCACCAGCAGGGGCAGCGGCTGAAAGTGGTGAGAATAATATAAAGGTTAACACAGGGGGAGACATCCATTGTACTACAACAGCAATTCCAGCAACTAGTTCAGAACATAGTGATTTGGTAGACTTACATCCTGTCTGCACAACAGCCGTTCCCAATGGGAAAGCGGACAGAGATGGTGAATTTCCTTTAAAACATGTAGCAAAGCATGATCCATGGACTAGGTCTGAAATATTTTCAATTTTGTCTGATTTCCCTGATCCTAGGAAAGATTTGACCAAATGTCAGAAGTTTATTAGATATAATGGTAATGTGTACGAGCCAACTAATAACGATTGGCGAGTATTATTGAAGACCTGTCTTCCTCTCAATACTGATATACAAAAGTTTATTAAGGATTGTGTGTTGGAGGAGGATATATCCTCAACAGAGGACGATAACCATGAGAATATTAACCACATAATTTCTCAGTTGGCCATATACTTTCCTACGATAGTGGACTGGAGTAAAATTTTTACTATCAAATAGAGATGAGCGGGCTCCGAGCCCACCCGAACAGTGCAGATCCGACAGGATCCGAGCACTGTTCGGGAACTTCCGGGCGCCAAACGGAGACAAACTGAGGCTATGACATCCAAGTCTCGCGTCGGATCTTGCAAGACTCGGATGTCATAAATTCAGCACTAGCGGCCGCCATCTTCACTCTGGCTGCGATCACTCGTGAGAGAGGTTGCAGTTAGGGAGCTCCTGTCCTAGTTTTAAGAATTAGTGTAGCTTTGCTGCTTTGTCCAGTGCTCTGTCCTGCTGAGTCCAGTGGTGCTGTGTCCTGTGCTCTGTCCTGCTGAGTCCAGTGGTGCTGGCTGTGTCTCTGTTCTGCTAAGGGCATTGTTATTTCAAAGTTATCAAAAAGTTATTAAAAATAAATTTAAAAAAATCCAAATATGAGTGTAAAAAAATATAAAAAAATTATTTTAAAAATACTAGGTACTGCTGTATAACTCCAGTCCAGTGGTACTCTCCTGTGCCGCAGATAATTTGTAAAGGCTTTGGCGAGTATGTGTGGTTTAGGGGTACGCTCTCTTGTGCTGTATATAATGGAGTACAAAAATTTGGAGGATAAAGTAGGGAAAGATCAAGATCCACTTCCTCCTAATGCTGAAGCTGCTGCCACTAGTCATGACATAGACGATGAAATGCCATCAACGTCGTCTGGCAAGGGCGATGCCCAATCTCCTAGAGGGCATGTAAAATCCAAAAACCCAAAGTTCACTAAAATTAGCCAAAAAAGAAAATTGAAAACATCTGAGGAGAAACCTAAACTTGCCAATATGCCATTTACGACACGGAGTGGCAAGGAACGGCTTAGGCCCTGGCCCGTGTTCAGGACTAGTGGTTCAGCTTCACCCAAGGATCTAAGCCCTCCTCCTCCCCACCCCTCCAAAAAATTTAAAAGAGTTATGCTGTCAGCAACAACACAGCAAACAACTCTGCCTTCTAAACAGATGACATCACAAATCCCCAAGGCAAGTCCAAGGGTGTTGGTGGTTGCGAAGCCTGACCTTCCCATCACTGTACAGGAAGAGGTGACTCCATCCACCATTTGCAGCACACCCTCTGCATATGCTGGAAGGATCACCCACAGTGTAGATCCAGATTTGGATAATCAAGGTGTAAAGGAGGCTATTGATGTAGCTGGCGTTGTGGAGGAACTTGACGAGGAGGATGCTGATGTGGTTATTTTAAATGAGGCACCAGGGGGGGAAAAAGTTGATGTCCATGAGATTAAAAAGCCCATCGTCATGTCTGGTCAGAAGACCAAGAAATGCACCTCTTCGGTCTGGAGTTATTTTTATCCCAATCCGGATAACAAATGTATGGCCATATGTAGCTTATGTAAAGCTCAAATAAGCAGGGGTAAGGATCTTGGGCACCTAGGGACATTCTCCCTTATACATCACCTGAATAACCTTCATAGTTCAGTGATTAGTTCAGGAACTGGGGCTTGGACCGTCAGCAGTCCAGGGACACCTAAATCCCTTGGTCCTGTTGTATACACACCACCAACAGCCTCCTCGTCAACTTCCTCCACGATCTCCATCAGATTTAGTACTGCAGGCCATGTCACCAGCCAGACTGAGTCCTCTTCAATCCGGGATTCATCAGAGGAATCCTGCAGCGTTACGCCTACTACTGCCACTGCTGCTGTTGCTGCTGGTAGTCGGTCATCTTCCCAGAGGGGAAGTCGTAAGACCGCTACATCTTTCACCAAACAATTGACCGTCCAACAGTCGTTTGCCATGAGCACCAAGTACGACCCTAGTCATCCTATGGCAAAGCGGATAACTGCGTCAATAACAGCAATGTTGGTGTTAGACGTGCGTCCGGTGGCCGCCATCAGTGGAGTGGGATTTAGACGGTTGATGGAGGTATTGTGTCCCCGGTACCAAATCCCGTCGAGATTCCACTTCACTAGGCAGGCGATACCAAAGATGTACAGAGAAGTACGATCAAGTGTCCTCAGTGCTCTAAAAGATGCGGTTGTACCCACTGTCCACTTAACCACGGACATGTGGACAAGTGGTTCTGGGCAAACGAAGGACTATATGACTGTGACAGCCCACTGGGTAGATGCATTCCCTTCCGCAGCAACAGCAACAGCTGCATCAGTAGCAGCAACTACAAAATGGCTGCTCGTGCAAAGGCAGGCAACATTGTGTATTACAGGCTTTAATAAGAGGCACAACGCTGACAACATATTAGAGAAACTGAGGGAAATTATCTCCCAGTGGCTTACCCCACTTAGACTTTCCTGGAGATTTGTGGTGTCAGACAACGCCAATAACATTGTGCGGGCATTACATATGGGCAATTTCCAGCATGTCCCATGTTTTGCCCACACCGTTAATTTGGTGGTGCAGCATTACCTAAAGAGTGACAGGGGTGTGCAGGAGATGCTTGCGGTGGCCCGCAAAATTGCTGGACACTTTCGGCATTCTGCCAGTGCCTACCGCAGACTCGAGCAACATCAAAAAGTCTGAACCTGCCCTGCCATCACCTCAAACAAGAGGTTGTGACGCGCTGGAACTCCACCCTCTATATGCTGTAGAGGATGGAGGAGTAGCAAAAGGCCATTCAAGCCTTCACAGCCACCTACGACATAGGAAAAGGAGTGGGGAGGAGCTGGTAAACCATTGTGATTCCACAAAGCATGTAGCTCTTGTGGATGAATCCCTTCGTACGCTTTGCCAGGATCCGAGGGTGGTCACTCTTTTAAAGTCAGAGGAATACATTCTGGCCACCGTGCTCGATCCTCGGTTTAAAGCGTATGTTGTGTCTCTGTTTCCGGCGGATACAAGTCTACAGCGGTGCAAAGACCTGCTGGTCAGGAGATTGTCCTCTGAAGAGGACCGTGACATGCCAACAGCTCCTCCTTCATTTTCTTCCACACCTGTGGCTACGAGGAAAAAAGCTCAATTTTCCTAAAAGACCTGCTGGCGGGGATGCTGAGAACATCTAGTCTGGACTGAAGGACCTGCCAACCATTGCAGACATGTCTACTGTCGCTGCATTGGATGCTATCACAATTGAAAAAATGGTGGAGGATTATTTTGCTGACACCATCCAAATAGACATGTCAGACAGTCGATATTGTTACTGGCAGGAAAAAAAGGCAGTTTGGAAGCCCCTGTACAAGTTGGCTCTATTTTACCTGAGTTGTCCCCCCTCCAGTGTGTACTCGGAAAGAGTTTTTAGTTCAGCGGGGAAACTGGTCAGTGAGCGGTGAAGGAGGTTGCTTCCTCAGAACATTGAAAAACTGATGTTCATAAAAATGAATTATCAATTCCTCAATCAAGTACAGCACTGCCCTCCAGATAATACAGAGGGACCTGTGGTTGTGGAGTCCAGCGGGGACGAATTGATAATGTGTCTCAGTAGAGCCAGTTTAGTTTGTACAGGGAGAGATGAGTAGCTTTTTTTGTGTGGGGGCCCAAACAAACCAATCATTTCAGCCACAGTAGTTTGGTAGGCCCTGTCACTGAAATGATTGGTTTGTTAAAATGTGCATGTCCTATTTCAACAACATCAGGGTGGGTGGGAGGGCCCAAGGACAATTCCATCTTGCAACTCTTTTTTGGGCATTATGTGCTCTTTGGGGCCTAGTTCTATCTCCATCAGAGATATTCCTGCAGGCCATGTCACCGGCACAGCTATGTTGGTGTTAGACGTGCGCTGCATACTCTGTCTGATTTAGCAGAAGCTAGGCATTGCCCTTGATAAGCAAATAGGCTTTCCGTGTTATTACATTGTCAGGGATTAGGCTAAACAGAGTGTCATGGTATTTGAGATCCCTACCTTACCTACACACAGCGTATACAGCGCTGCAATTTGTTCTATCATATTAATGTTTAGATAGGGTCTCTCCATATTAACACACTCTGCTTGCTCACATCACCCAGTGAAGCAAGCGCTATATAAGTGCCAACTTTTAGACACGTTAGGCAGCGTCTTTAATGAGAATACAGTCTCTATATGATTGTGATTGTTTTAAGATTTTACATGACCTTTAATCAGGCAACTTTAATCGCTGCTCTATTACAGATCATCATGCATATTTTTGCAGAGCCAAGTTAAATATATAAACAGGGTCTCCTAGAATACGTACTATTTTATTTAAAGGAGTTTTAAGGGGCATTACACTCTAATAGAGAGACTCATCATTTCAGAATAAACAAAATTATATAATTCTTGTTAAGTTCTAAAAAAAGAGGAACTGCCATTTCTATTACTACGTTCTTTCTTTCTGTAGTTCAAAAAAAGTGGAACTGCCATTTCTATTACTATGTTCTTTCTTTCTGTAGTTCCAAAAAATAGTAACTTCCATTTATATTACTACGTTCTTTGTTTTTGTAGTTACAAAAAAGAGGAACTGCCATTTTTATTACTACGTTCTTTCTTTCTGTAGTTCAAAAAAATAGTAACTTCCATTTATATTACTACGTTAATTGTTTGTGCAGTCCCAAAAAAGAGGAACTGCGGCCTTAACAGCTAGGTTGGTTTTAGACGTCCATCCGGTGTCCGCCATCTGTGCAGTGGAATTCAGACCAGTTGAGGGTGATATATTGTGGCCCCGGTACCAAATTGGCCACTCCACTACGCAGTCCAGATAGATGCGTATCAAATATTAAACTACATTCAGTGTTGGGGGCAAATCCAAAAATAATTAAAATGCACTGTCATGATCGAAAACAAGAGGTGTTGACACGTTAGAACTCCACCCTCTATATGCTGCAGAAAATGGAGGAGCAGCCATATGTGCAGTGGAATTGAGACCAGTTGGAGGAGGTATTGTGGCCCCGGTACCAAATTGGGTACTCCACTACGCAGTCCAGAAAGCTACGTTTTGGACTAAAAAGAATATTGTGAGGTGTGAGGTGTTCAGAATAGACTGGAAATTAGTGGAAATGATTGTTATTGAATGTTATTGAGGTTAATAATAGCGTAGGAGTGTAAAAAAAAATAAAAAATGGATTTTACCGCTTTTTATGCTTTTTTAAAAATAAATCAGAATCCAAACCTTTCGTCAGGTGTTTTGGCAAAACAAATCAGAACCCAAAACCTCAAGCTAATCAGAACCCAAAACACAAAACACAAAACACTAAAAGTGCCCGGTGCACACCCCTACTATCAAACAAAAGGACAGTGAAGATGCAACAAACTATTTTTGCAGGTCTCCGATAGCGAGATAGCGATGGCCAAAGACACTGGGGTAACAGACATAAAATATAATGTACACTACAAGAAGGTTGCTGTTACAGTTCTAATGGATGGCCTCAAAAAAAAAAAAAACTTGAAAAGAAGGGTGCAAACTTCATTACCAAACTGGAAAGGAATCACTGTAAGTGCTCTCAGGGAGTCAGCTATAGGACATGATAGAAGTATAAATAAACAGAAAAAGACACTAAGTGCTAGGGTAATGATGGTAAGTATCCCAACTCTAGAGGGACTGCACACACGACCACCAGCATACGACCCACATAACAGGAAACCTAGAATATTGAGATGTTACAATTGCAGAGAAGAAGGACATATTAGGAGAGATTGTAAAAAGGAAAGACACAATACACATAGGGGTGGGTCACGTAGATATCCTCCAAGGAGGAATTCACATAGATTAGAAGACTCACACCTGCCCGCGCATGTTATAGCAGCAAATGCTGCGCGGGAAAGCAATAGTCAATGCTAGGAGTCAGGTCACACCTATAGTCCTACAACCAGGTGTGGTAAATGTTAAACTGTGGTAAGTATTAGTGTGCAGGTAACTGATTTAAAAAGTAATCTTTGTTGATTTTGCTTGTTTGTTTTATGTTGTCAAATGCTTGTTTTCATAATCGCTGGCCGAGGGAAAAGAATGGAAATGTTTGTTTTGTCTGCTGTTTCAAGAAAACTATCTTGTTTTTCTTCTCACAGATAAAGGGTACACAAAAGAAATATAGACGTAGTGTTTAAAGGGGTGGATAGAGAAATAGAAAGATTACTCTTGAAAGACTAATTAACAATGGATCTTTGGAACACTCTTTGTTTTAGGCTGCAATGACTCGTGATAATTTATTTGGCTGAGAATCATTATCCAAAAATGGAGTATGTACATACTTTGCTCCAAAATATCATTTTATGTATCTCAGATGAGTCATCAAGAGTTAATTTTTTTTACATTTCTCTGTCATAAGTCAGAAAGTCCGTTGAAAAAGTATGTAGTTAATGTGATACCGATTTCTTAATGAACAAATGACGGACGACACTGGATTGCACGGTTGATTTAAGACCCCCAAGTCAAGTATGGGAGGGGTCATAATTTAGCAAATAGCTAAGGGGATTAGTGGAATAAATACAGCCATTTTCCCATAGAGTCCAATCCAGCTGTCATGATTGCTGTAAAATCTCCCTTTCTGCATGTATGTTTGTTTTCAAACCCTTGTATTTTAATCTTTGTATTCCTATTATTCATGGCTTTCTTATTTCTCATTTTTTACATCTATGCTTGTATCTCTCTCTCTCTCTCTCTCTCTCTCTCTCTGCTCTGGTAGAGATAAAAAAAAAAGACAGACACAGTCTCATCAATGGGGCTAAGACATATTTTTTTTACATAAGACAAATTCAGGGATACACACACTAGATTGACATGAGTTACAGAAACAGTCAAGGGTTTTGTTTTCATGTGTATAGAAGCTTCTGATTTTAAGCAGAAAGGTTCTGTTGTGGAAATACAATTCATGTTTTATAGATTTCATATCTGTTTTTTTTTTTTTGTTTTTGTGTTTTGTGCCTCCTGTACATAAATGTGCCTTTATATGTATGCACAAAGGTTGGGGACAGGAGATTGCTGGAGGTTTGGCATACAGATGCATCTCTGTGTAGAACATTGGAGTAGGATTTGTGCCACAAGATATGACATGATATGAAACCCTAGAAAATGTAGAATTATCGTGTTTTATATTTTTTCACTGTTAGACAGACATGTACTGGGTACTGTTATATTTGAAGAAATTGTTATAGAAATAGACCGCTTTGTCTTTCTCACTTAGCCAAGTAGCTGAATGTGAGGTACTGAGAATGGCATGTGAGTTGGCAGAGGGAAAATCGATTGATATACATTAGACTTCAACATTTTTCTAGTCTCGGGGGCGATGTTGAGTTCACTGAAAAATCTTTTTATAGCAATACCAGCACATGAGTAGGACACTACATAGAGGACTTTATACAGTGACACAGTTACCAACTGAAGTAGCTGCTAGTAAAGTCCACACTCACACACACGACCATACATGGCTGTCACACCAGGGCGAACATAGCTGTCAAATAGACAGCAGGGTTTTATGTGACAGCTAACAAATCTATGTTTTGTTTTGTTTTTCATTGTATTGTTTTAGTTTTAAAATGTGAACACACACACACACACACACACACATGCACACATACACATATTGGTTAATATATGAAGATTTGGGTTACCTGAAGAATTTCCCCAGGTAAAACAAATCCACGTCATCCAATTACCACCATGCAGGATCCTCAAGTATACACTGATGTACCAATAAAATATGTCTGGGTAAAGGTGTATTAAAATGTGTCTAATGTATTACTGTGTCATACTCAAAGCTTTTGTTATTCAATGTGATAGCCCTAGAGTTATAAATGGTGATAGGGGTATTCATGTTATTGATAATAGATGTATAATATATGAGTAGTGGTAACAAATCACATACTTTCGATTAGCCACAAACCAGTGTGAACATAAAGTAACGGTACTCGGTAGAACGAATTGAATAGAATGAGAGTTGGAACTTGATTGAAGTGCCTGATAGCTCTGGCCACTAGTCCTTCCCCGCTATCAAAATCACTCCTAGGCAGCCTCTTAACCTGTCATTTTTTGGGATGTTCTTGACCCCCCTTGAGATGAGATTGTAATTGAGAGGCTAGCTTAGACCTTGAGAGGAGGTAAATGGTGAGACAGCAACCGAGAATGTCCAAACACTGTTTCCTGAAAAGTCACACAACTGTCAGGATGTTGGATCGGGAGAGTAAATTGTGGAACAGCAAGTTCTTAGGCTCAGGTTATTTGACAGACAGGTACCAGATGTAGGCTACGGGCATCACGGCTTCAAGGGTAGCAGATTGTCTGAGTAGCATTACGTCCGTAAGTACGTTGACCACATAGTTAAAAAGGAGGTACACCCAGCGATGCCAGTCCAGTAATATTTGGACTTGAGCAGGCATCCTTGAGAATGATTGTCATTCTTGGGTGGGTAAGGTTTTAGACCAAGCAAAGTGCTGGGCGTGCTCTCACGTGCCTCAGTGATTATATCAAGTAGGATTAGTTCTCTTTGCACTAAATATTCTTGAGATACCCAAATTATGGGTGGGAGGTCACTAGGGGAAAAGTACAACACCTAGGTCCCTTAGTCTGGAGTCTCCCAATATTTTGCAAGCCGACCACTTTTTCACGTACAAAGAAACCTGAGTATTGGGAAGAACGAACAGACAATAGCCCGCCCACAAGTGTTGATGAAAAGAACTGATGACATTATTAGAAGAGTGTATAGTAACGCAAGCTGAAGGATATTGTATATGACATTATTAATAGACATAGGATGATGCTATTGATGAACATGAAGTGTTTAAATGTATTCTGAGCTTAAAGACACGTGTTGGACAGATGAACCTGTTAGACATGAAGAACTGTAGTAGAGTATTCTGGATAACTGATACATGTTCTATTGTACTCTGTACCTTTCCAAATAAGGTATTACGTGTTTTATTGCATCCTTGAAGGGCATACAAAAGGTTATCTCCAAGCTCCAGAAATGTACAGTCTATAGTAAAAGAAGAAGTTGTTTTGAGGATTAAGACTCTCTTATGATAACTTGTTTAGATCTACAAACAGCGTGGTCATACACCAAGGGGGACTTACATTACATAGCAATGAAACATGGTACTGAGATCCTGCATATAACATCTTTAAGGTGATAGTTTATTATACTATCAAAGGGTGGAACTGTCGAAGTTGTATAATTGGATGAACGAAAGTATATTGGTTGATATTGTTTTATTGGTCGATTGCACTCAGTATGCCATGCTTCACGTGGCATATTGCGATCGCACGGTAAAATACACACGTACACACTCGCATTACAACATTTAGTTATTTATGTAATTCATATTCATATTGGTTCCGTTATACAGTCATTTAGGAGCAGTTAGTATTTAGTTTATTATTAGTTTATATAATATGATTATATGTACACTCCAGTGCTATTTAAGGTTCAGGTTATAGGAAAGGTGTCATGTCTAGTATCATATTAAACCCCTATTGATCAGCAGCTGTCCGGTGCATTCGGCGAAAAGATCGCACATTGCATACTCTAGTTATTGATGCTAGGGAATAAACCTTTAATATGATACTGACCATTAAATGCTAATAGACTAATTGTAACTGGAGATTCAGGCGGGAAGAACCGAGCTCATCCCCTGGAGAGATGACCCCCACCTTTGGATTCCTTAGATTGAACCAGCCTATGACCTGTTTACCCTGGACCCATCTGATGTCTGGACCTATAGAAGCAAGCCACGTCATCTCTATTGTTCACTCTGTAACACTGATTGTATATATAATCATAGCTGCACCCCCACTAGCCTCAGTCTACTCTGATCACAGTATTCAAGGGTGAATTACTGTCCACTGGTGCCCGTGGTTAGTGCAGCGAAGCGCATGCAAAGCACAGGGGTATGTATGTATCTTTTGGTATTGGCTGTACTGTACTGTATCATAATATAATCATGTATTGAACTGTTAAACTTTGCATCTGCTAAAATAAATCACTTTGTGCGTTAGAAACACATACAATCGCCTGGGCAATGCTTATTTGAAAACTATAGAATTATTTTAAATACCACTGATCCCACAATAAGATCATTACATCTTTAAAAAGTCCTGTGCAGTAACAATCGCGTTTGTTCAATTTTTGGATATGAGCACCCAGGTTTTCGATTGGACGAATAAGCCTCCCTTCTATATATGAATGCCTGTCGGCTTCTATCAAGAGGCTTAACTCGTTAATATCTTATTTTATCGAGTTGCATCTCGATACTATATTGATCAATAAATGTATATACAGCTGTACCATATTTCCTGTATATTACTGTTATACATATCTGTAGATGTCAACGATTGCCTGGGTGTCTGGCAGGAATCATAATTTGTCGGTGTGTATCTTATTACTGTTCATTAAGATCGATTTGGAACATTTTGTCCATTGGTTGCATTATGCCATTTTATGCCATTTGTTACATGTCCATAGCCTCTAAAAGGGTTAAATATGTACTTTTAAGAATAAATTACATTTGCCAGCACTGTAAGCTTGTAACATAACTGTTTTATCTTATGCAATATGCACTTCGTGATATGCGTAATTACCTGAATAGAGAGTTCTTGTGCTAGCTAGAGGAGTAGTCAATTAGACAACATTGAATGGCTTCTTGGAACTCACATTAACTATTTAGCTGCAATGTGGGTACTCCAAAGCATTACACAACACAGCGCCATGTCTTTCAGATTTCTGTAACTACTTATGCTACCCTAGTTTACCCTATGCTAAACTAGCATGAGATAAACCATGTTAATGAAAGTCACAACATTTTAAGATGTAGTATTTGAATAAACTGTTGCCAATCTTGACTTCATCCAAATGAAAGCCCTTCTTGTAGGAGTGACAATCAGAGTTTGCAGCGCTTGTTTCGCGCTCTTGCCTAGATTGCTAGGTCTTGTTTGTTTCCTTTAATTACATCTTAAAATGAAATCCAGATCTATGTTGAGTTTATTACAAGCGCTCAGCAAAATTCAAGGAAATTCAATTAGATAAATAGTCAGCGTTTGCCTTTGCTGCATAAAAAGAGGGAGTTGTGCATTTTTGGGGAGCTCTTGTTAGAGCAAATAGGGTGTGTTCTATTGCAGCGTAGTTTATGCTAGCAGAAACTACTTAGGTTCTGCAAGTAAATGTGGTATCTTCAAAGGCACACAAAATGCTTTTTGCTGATTAGAGATAATTATCTAAAGCTCATCTTTCATACCAAGGGGCACATTTATCAATGTTCGGCAAAAGTGAGAAATAGTTATCAATCCTTATCGCATGGATAAGGATTGAACTATTTCTCAAATTTATGAACAACAGATCACAGAAACAGCAGTTCCGAAAAACTGCTGTTTCTGTGATAAAAAAAAAAAACATACTTACCCCCCTCTTCGGAAGCGCTGTCTCCGGATCTTCTCCTCGTTCTCTTCATTTTTCAATTGCGCATGTGCAGTTCCAAGAACTGCACATGCGCACAAAGATCCCAGCTCTGTCTCTGCAACTATCGTTGTGACAGGGGATCTATCTATTTGTGTGACGGGGATCTATCTATTTGTGTGACAGGGGATCTATCTATTTGTGTGACAGGGGATCTATCTATTTGTGTGACAGTGGATCTATCTATTTGTGTGACAGTGGATCTATCTATTTGTGTGACAGGGGATCTATCTATTTGTGTGACAGTGGAGCTATTTATTTGTGTGACAGGGGAGTTATTTATTTGTGTGACAGTGGAGCTATTTATTTGTGTGACAGTGGAGCTATTTATTTGTGTGACAGGGTATCTATTTAAGTGACAGGGTATGATTATAGTGTAACAAAAAATAACACAGAATTTACTGACAGGCGCCAATAAAAATGGGATCGACAAAGTTAAAAAATATATAAATCAAGCTCTGAATGAAAATGAATACAAATAACCATAAAAATAACCCAAAAAAAAATATCCAAAGAATGACCTTTATGATTATAGTGTGTATGTGTGTAACAGTATAACTATAGTATGTGTGTGTGTGACAGGGTATGATTATAGTGTGTATGTGTGTAACAAAATAACTATAGTATGTGTGTGTGGGCCGGCGTATGACCATAATGTGTGTGTGTGAGGGCCGGTGTATGACAATAATGTGTGTATGGGTAGCTCTTAATATAATGTGGGAGGTAGGCTGTTAATCTAATAGGGATTTGCAGGTGGGCTCTAATTATTGGGTGCTATTCTATTTGTGGGGTGATGGTGGGGGCAATTTAATAGTGGGGCCTATCAATTTCAGATGGGGTGATTGATTTTTAATTTAATGCTGGGGTGCTTTGGAGAGAGGGAAATAGTTTTATTTATTAAATGGGAATACTATTTAATGTCAGGGCTAGTTGGAGGGAAATATATGTATTTATCAAATGTGAATACTAGTGTTTTAATGTTGTGGCTGCAGTGAGGCCTAATTTTAAAACATGGATGCTATATTGATTTAACACCAGGGCTAAATTTCATCTGCTCATTTTTTTCTCCAAATAAGGCATCCAACATTCCAGGATCCAGACAAGCAGCAACTGATCTAAAGACACCAGCAGCCACAAGTGGTGACCATGACAAGACAGGTAGGAGAGACCAGGACAGTCTGACAACTGTTCTGAATTTGGTGGGTGACTGTCCCACTTAGTCAGGATTTGGTCTGACTACAAGGACAGTTGGGAGATATGTCCTGCTTCACACTGTACTGCTTGTTAAGGCAGAACTGCGTGCACCTAACAGTAGTGCACACAGTATTTCCTTTGTATTTGTCAAAAATTTGTCTAAAAGCCAAATTACATCATAGGAGACCCCCTGACTTAAGTGCCCGGGCCCCCCGAGCCTTAATCCAGTTGGTCAGCAGGAGGATCTGTGCTCCGTCCCGGACAGGGCACAGCCTGCAGAGCAAGCCGAGGAGCTCCAAGTCTCACGAGATTTATTAATCTCATGAGACTAAGATCTTCCCTGCTCACTCTACAGGAATGTCAGCAGCATCAGAAGCATAGATAAGTACAGTGGGCTGGGGGTGTCATAATGTATCTGGGGGGGTGGCGTAATGTGGATGGGGAGGGTCTGATAAATGTAATGTTTTATTATAATGTATATATCAAGGCACCATTTTGACCACGCCCCCAACATAATGTAGCTACACCTTTGGCGGCACCACCACTGCACTGCGGCACACATTTTTTTTCCTGCTAATCAACAGAGGTGGGCCTGTGTGTTTTAAATGCCAGGGCTGATTTTTAGTCCCAGTCCGGTCCCGTTTATAAGTGTATCCAACCTGCCACATTGTAAATTGCATCTTGCTACAATGATACTTCCTTTCCTGATGTAACAAAAATGTTGCATTTATTTTGTAATAATGCATAGCAGTTTATTTCTGTCTTCCTTGCCCTCCTACGATGCCTGACTCTCTCCTTTCATGTGCTGTCAATGACAGCCTGTCATTGTAATATGCCATATGGAGCAAGTGTGTCTGTTTTAGTGCCAGTTTACAGCTACGGTGTATGGTGCAACAAATCTTGCCTGGCCATAAATGACAAAAACCATTGGTATATAGGAGATGCCCCTTAGACTTTTAACTCAAAAGTCAAATAAATCTTAATTACTACCAGAGAAACACATGAATAGCGGAACACATTGCATATGTTTGAATGCTGATGAAACTTAGGGTTATAGTTGAAACTGGCATTGTTTCTGCTGTACATAAAAGTAATGTCTTTTATCAGCAGAGCTAAAGAGTGTATCTGTAAAACGTGTTATATAGTGACAGTGACTTTCTCATCAAGCATGTTACTATGTATCATAAAGGGTTAAATCTGTAGCTTCTTGTTGTCATATGGTGTTTTATACGGGCAGCGTTGGTTGAAGGCAGCAGAACTGTAAATTCTATCCATGGGTTATGTTGTATATCTGTTATAACCTCCTTGTTACAGATAATGCTTTGTAACACAAAAGGTTGTATCGTCAGCATCCTGCTGGGTACTGTGTTCAAACACTAATAAAGTGAGAACAGCTGACACTGATAAACCCGGCTGCCCTATTCCCTTCTTAGAGATAACATTCATATACTTGAACTAAGTCTCCAGAGGGGGGGAGGAGCCCTGTATAGAAACGTCTAAGCTCTTATCAGCAGAGCTAAAGAATGTGTCTGTAGATCGTATTATATAGTGACAGATACTTCCTCATTAAGCATGTTGCTATATATTACAAAGAGTTAACTCCGTAGCCTCTTGCTAACATATGATATTGTATATCATATGTGTTAGTTGAAAGCAGCTGTCACTGAAAGTTTAGACTGCTGTGTTCCCTTCCTAGAGATAGTTTAAACAAGTCTCTGTAATGTGTATTGAGGGTTCCTGTTCTGACTAAATAACTGAGCCAGTTAAAGCAGCCTGAATGAACATATTCCCTTTCAGTTCATAATTATTCAAGCACCCATACTATTATAATGTTTATCAGCACACAAGGGACGGCGCGTGTGTCTTTCTGCTACTGCAAACAATAGACACAAGCGATTGGCGCCTCAAATACTACTGACCCTAAAGTTACCATGATTTTCCACCGGACACAAATTTATTATAAGCAATAAAAATAAAAAATAAAAATAATTTACAAAATACTCACCAATGAAGTTTTCAATCCAAAAATGGCTGTAAATCAAGTCCAAAATAAATTTGTATCCAACAGTCCATGCTTGCCCCTGTCCCAAACATATTTGTACTTCCAAAAGTCCATGCTTGTAATCTGTTCATTTCTTCATCCAGGGGGGACCCATTGTTGATTGAAGTCTTCAGTTCTTCACCCAGGGGGTCCATATTTATACATCCCATGAATCTTCTGTCTTGATTGCAGAAAAATAAAAAAAATGAAGGAGCCGCCGCCAACACCTCCTACCTGGTAGGAGGTCCGATACGTAATGAGCTTTACTCATTGCGATAGTTCTATTTCTAGATTTTCCCACAGTTCTATTTCTAGATTTTCACACGCTAATACAATAAATAAAACTATTGCAATGAGTTTAGCTCGTATGGGGAATTGAAACCACAACTATGTGTTACCAGAACTGTGCATATATCAGTTGAGCCACAGCTCCTGATGTAAATCTATGGGCAAATGTCTCTTATATTGAAGAAAACCATATATCAGAAATGAAAAAAATAAATAAATATATATATATATATATATATATATATATATATATATATATTTCTACGGAGATTTAAAAAAAAAAAATCGCGTGGTCCCCCCTCTATTCACTATTAACCCTAGTGCTGCCAGGCCACTGCTGGTTCCGTGAAAATCGGGAAAAAATTTGCGTGGGGTTCCCCTGATTTTCACTTAACCAGCACTAGGCAAACCAGCCAGGGTTGGAGGTACTATAGCAAGGGGGATACGCAGCAGAGGTTCCCCTGCCATAATGGCTAACCAACCCCAGGCTGTTCAGCACTGGGCTGGATTCTCTAATGAGTGGGGTCCACCGAAAAAAACGAGCGCCCCCCCCCACCTTTAGGGACACCCAGCCCAGTGTTGATAGCACTAGGGCTCTTCCTACCCCCGTGGACTGTGGCGGGAAAATATAGACAAAAAACCAAACAGATGCCATTTTGTTTTGTGGAACTACAAGTCCCAGCCAGCCAGGTTGCCCAAAATAGTGTGGGCATGCTGCTGCTTGTATAACTACAAGCACCAGCATACCCACGGCAGCCAGGGCATGTTGGCACTTGGAGAACCACAAGTGCCAACATGCCCTGACACCCACGGCCCATCTGGGACCTGTAGTTACACAAAACAAAATGTTTACAAAACCACCACACCCTCATTACAACCACTAGGATTTATTAAAAATAATAAACCCACAATAAATACAGTAAACACCCTCATTAATACCACATAGTTTTATTAAAAATAATAAATTCCCTAATACTCACCAATGAAGTTTTCCTCTGTTGTCAAGCAGCTTTCAATCCAAGAATGGCTGTAAACCAAGTCCAAAATAAATTTATACTTCCAAATGTCCTGGCTTGTAATCTGTTCATTTATTTGTTCATGGGGGACCCATTGTTGATTGAAGTCTTCAATTCTTCACCGAAAGGGGGGGGCCATATTTGTAATTCCCACGATTGTTTACTACTATAGTCTCTCTGTGCTGTGCAGGGGTCAAAGGATGACTCTATGTTTTGTGCAGGGATCAGAGGATGGCTCTATGTATTGTGCAGGAGTCAGAGGATGGCTCTATATAATGTGCAAGTGTCAGCGGAAGGCTCTATGTAATGTGGAGGGGTCAGAGGATAGCTCTATGTATTGTGCAGGCATCAGAGGATGACCTTTGTGTTGTACAGGGTCAGAGGATGGCTCTCTGTGATGTGCAGCGTCAAAGGATGGCTCTATGTAATGTGCAGGGGTCAGAGGATGGCTCTGTGTTGTGCAGGGGTCAGAGAATGGCTCTATATATTGTGCAAGTGTCAGAGGAAGGCTCTATGTAATGTGCAGGGCTCAGAGGATGACCTCTGTGTTGTACAGGATCAGAGGATGACCTCTGTGTTGTACAGGGTCAAAGGAAGGCTCTCTGTGATGTGCAGCGTCAAAGGATGGCTCTATGTAATGTGCAGGGGTCAGAGGATGGCTCTGTGTTGTGCAGGGGTCAGAGAATGGCTCTATATATTGTGCAAGTGTCAGAGGAAGGCTCTATGTAATGTGCAGGGCTCAGAGGATGACCTCTGTGTTGTACAGGATCAGAGGATGACCTCTGTGTTGTACAGGGTCAAAGGAAGGCTCTCTGTGTTGTGCAGGGCCAGAGGATGGCTCTCTGTGTTGTGCAGGGGTCAGAGGATGTCTCTTTGTGTTGTGCAGGGGTCAGAGGATGTCTCTCTGTGTTGTACATGGGTCAGAGGATGGCTCTCTGTGTTGTGCAGGGACCAGAGGATGGCTCTCTGTGCTGTGCAGGGACCAGAGGATGGCTCTCTGTGTTGTGCAGGGGCCAGAGGATGGCTCTCTGTGTTGTGCAGGGACCAGAGGATGGCTCTCTGTGTTGTGCAGGGAATAGAGTATGGCTCTCTGTGTTGTGAAGTCACTGGCGGAGCAGAGGTTGGAATGTGAGAGAATAGCTAGTGAGTTGGGTGGCATGTGAGGGAAAAGCTGGTGTGCAGGGCAGATATTAGAAGCTTATGGTCAGGGAGTGACATGAGAGAGAAAATCTTGTTGATAGGTGGTGGCATATAAAAAAGTAGCTGGTCAGCAAGGGCCCATATGTGTGAATTGCTGATGAGCAGGAGATGACATGTGAGAAAAGTGGGTGTCATGTGAGAGAACCTGGTTGGCAGCGGGAGGGGCATGTAATAATTTAGGGGGCAGGGTGGCATGTGAAAGAGAATTGTTGCTTGGCAGAGGGTGGGTGATTTCACATTTAGATACATAGATGTTGAAAATTATCAATATTTTTACTTTACAAAAAGCCATGAAATTCCATAGACAAAAAACCTTACGGTTTAACATGTCCGAATAAGGTTCCTTACACACCATCTAAACTGTAAGAAAACTATTGAAACTCTTCCATTCAAACTCCAAAAATCAATGAAATTACGACGATTAAGGCAGAAGCCTTAATGGACGTGTTCCTTGAGCAATACAGACATGGTATGCCATCACATCCTGCGGTTAGCTGCAGATTCAGCACTATCATTTAGTGAGATTGCTGTCACTCACAAAATGGTGGATCTGCTAATTCACAGATTTTTGTGTTCACTGGAATACACACATACAGTACTATTACATTTTCTTAGTTTACCTTTATCGTAATTTAGGGCCTGGGTGTCTTAGAAAGAGACAGTAAAGCAACTTCATAAAAAATTAGAACTACAAAATCCCTACAGAGCATTTCTCCCTCCAAGACTGTGCCTGCTTATTAGAGATACCTGCAGAACATCCTTACATTCAACATACTACCCCCTCCTGACAGATCCCTGCAGAGCATTCCTCCCACCAACACTATACCTACTCCCAGCAGATGCCTACAGAATATCCCCTCCTCCTGAAACACAATACTTGCTCCTGACATACCCCTGCAGAACATTTCTCCCTCCAAGACTGTGCCTGCTCCTAAAAGATACCTGCAGAACATATCTCATCACCAAACAGTATCTGCTCCCGAAAGATCCCTTCGACTTGTAAATTTAGCCTTTACTACCCCTCTCACGGGGAGAAGGGGGGATGATGGAAGTTAACTGACTTCACTATTCTAATTTTTTTGTCAAATAATGTCAGTATACCAAATTTCAGGTCAATTGGATGAGCCCTTTCTAAGAAAATAGTTTTTTCCACACACACACACACACACACACACACACTAACACACGCCGCTACACATGTGTGTTCATGAGGTAAAATTACCTCGCGAAAATGAGTTTGAGCCCTCAACTCATAAATTTAGCCTTTACTACCCCTCCCACGGGGGGAAGGGGGGATGATGGAAGTTAACTGACTTCACTATTCTAATTTTTTTGTCAAATAATGTCAGTATACTAAATTTCAGGTCAATTGGATGAGTCCTTTCTGAGAAAATAGTTTTTTACACACACACACACACTAACACACGCCGCTACACATGTGTGTTCATGAGGTAAAATTACCTCATGAAAATGAGTTTGAGCCCTCAACTCGTAAATTTAGCCTTTACTATCCCTCCCACGGGGTGAAGGAGGGATGATGGAAGTTAACTGACTTCACTATTCTAATTTTTTGTCAAATAATGTCAGTATACCAAATTTCAGGTCAATTGGATGAGCTCTTTCTGAGAAAATAGTTTTTTCCACACACACACACACACACTAACACACGCCGCTAGGCTTTTACTTTTATATATTAGATAATGCTAAGAATTTAGTAGGTCAGTGTATAACTCCGCCCAGCAGGTGGCACTGCAGCTTGTTGGTTTTTTTTCACACACAGACTAATACACACCGCTAGGCTTTTATATTATAGATATATATATATATATATATATATATATATAGATATATATGTGTGTGTTTGGGGCCTTATATATATATATATATATATATATATGTGTGTGTGTTTGGGGCCATATATATATGTGTGTGTATGTGTGTGTGTGTGTGTGTAAATGTTTGGGGCCAACGATATATATATATATATATATATATATATATATATATATATATGTGTGTGTGTGTGTTTGAGGCCATGTATATATAATTAGTGTGTGTGTGTGGGGCCATGTGTATATAATTAGTGTGTGTGTGGGCGGGGGGCCATGTATATATAATTAGTGTGTGTTTGTGTGCGCGCAGTATTTTAATATAATATGTGAGGGAAGGTAGGATCTTAATATAGTGTGGGAGGTAGGCTATTTAATGGTAGAGTGTAGGTGAGGGCTAATTATTTAAGGTGAGGTGAAGGAACCTTTAATTTAATGCTGGGGTGGTTTAGGGCTATCAATTGAATATGGTGCTGATTTTGGGGAGGAGGGCTATTTGTTAAATGTGAATATGAATTACACAGGTCTGCAACCAAAAAGCTGTTTTCAGAATTTTATCTGATTCTTATGATTTTTGGTGCGCTGAATTCAAAAATGACCACTGTTTTTTCCTGGGACGTCAGGTTTTTTCACAATTGAAATGTGCCTTGGTCAAACAGGTAGATGGAAATCGCTAAATTCATCATACTTGAGGGGAAAAAACTGAACATGGAAAAACAAATTTATTTTCACTGCCAGTGCTCCCAAAAACATGAAAATACATGTTTATTGGTCCTGATAGTGATCACTACATTGTTGAGTGTGCTTGCTAGGGCCTGCCCGGACATGTTCTTCCATGCATTAAGTTGTTCTCTGATTCCTCCACAATCTTGTATTTCATTTCTGTCGTCATCCTGCTATTGTCTGTGTGGTTCAAAATTAGTGCAATACCTCCAAGAAAGTGTGTAAATTCGCTTGACAGTTTCTGTTCCATATGTGGAGAGTTCATGGTGAAAAAACAGCAGAAACTGCAGAAACCAAAACTGGTAGATATGTGGGGATTTAAAAGTTATGTGTATACTGCTGGGACAACAGGCTGGGTACACCAATCACCCTTGTTTGCTATGTTTATGGGACAGTAGAGACCGACAAAATCACTGGAAGCAAAAAAATTGGCCACCAAGAAGTCTAGTCGTTGGTGAAAAGAATGTTCTCAGAGATACATTGGTACCCCCTGAGAAGATTTTATTACCACCACTCCATATAAAATTAGGATTAATGAAGCAATTTGTTAAGGCACTTCCCAAAGATAGCGAATGCTTCAAGTACTTGGGATCCAAGTTTCCAGGGTTAACGGAGGCAAAACTGAAAGAGGGGGTTTTTGTTGGCCCGGATATTAGAAAACTCATATCCGACAAAGACTTCATCAGTTCAATGACTCCAACTCAAAAAGAAGCGTGGGAGACAACATTGGGTACATCACATTTGTTCTCTTTCCTCGTCACACCAACACCAGTGCACGGGACAATACTATCAATCTTTACTGTGGTCATAAAAAACTTTTTGGGAAACCAAAAGGACCCAAATTACAAGGAAATGGTGGAAACAATGTTGAAAGCGTTCCACAAGCTTGGTTGCTACATGAGCTTAAAAGTCAATTTTCTCAAATCGCACCTTGACTATTTTCCTGAAAATTTGGGAGCAGTGAGTGAAGAGCAGGGAGAACAGTTCCGTCAAGATATAAAAGAAATGGAAAGAAGGTATCAAGGGAAATGGAGTGTTACGATGATGGCTAACTACTGCTGGATGTTGTACAGGGATCATCCGGAAGCCACCTACAAGAGGAAAATCTCAAAAAGAAATTTAGAGTTTAAAAAAAGACGATTTCACAAGCAATCTACTTGAGTGTGGTGTTAATTTTGTCGACACCTGTGCAAATAAGTTAATATTTTTCATGTAAATAAAATATTTGCGTTAAGAAATTTTTTTAAACGATGACCACCCGTTTGTTCGAAAATCTGACGTCCCAGGACAAAACGGCTGTCATTTTTGGATTCAGCACACCAAAAAAACGTAAGAATCGGTCAACTAAATCAAAACAGCTGTCCAAATTTTTTTTTTTTTTGCAGACCTGTGTTATTTATTGCTAGGGATGGTTTTGGAAAATGGCTATATTTATTAAACTTTAATGCTGTTTAGTTTATTGCTGGGACTGTTTGGAGGGAGGGAAATATGTTTGAGTAAATGGGTATATTGTTAATTTAATGTTGGGGCTGGTTGGAGGTCTACTTATTAAATGTGAATATTATTATTGTTGGGACTGGAGGGAGGCCTAATTATAAAATGTGAGTGCTATTGTTTTAATACCAGGGCTGGTTGGAGTTTTCTAAATCTCATGTACCCCATTTTTTCAAAATAGGGCATCCAATATTCCAGGATCAAGGGAAGAATGAACTGAGCTAAAGAAACCAGCTGCTTCAAGTGGTGAAAGTGAATATGACAGGTTGGAGAGAGCAGGACAGTCTGTCAACTGTCCTGAATCTGGTGGGGCAGTCTTGAATTTGGGTGACTGTCTCACTTAGTCAGGATTTGGTATGACTGCAAGGACAGTTGGGAGGTATGTCCCACTTCACAACGTACTGCTTGTGAAGGCAGAGCTGTGTGCACACAGTATTGCCTGTGTATTTGTCTAAAATGAAAACCATGTTACATAAGAGGGGCCCTGCTGTCTTAAATACCCTGGGCCACCTGAGCCTTAATCCAGCTCTGGTTAGGGGAAGGGATCTGAGCTGCTCTCAGTTCCCGGACAGGACCCAGCCTGCAGAACAAGCCAAGGAGCTCTAAGTATCACAAGATTTGGTAATCTCCTGAGACAAGGGAAGTGTGGCCATCAGCCTAAATGAAGTTAAAATCACGTGAGTGAGTGATTAGTTGTTTAGCCTATGGGCTTCTTCAATTGTTAAACAATGAGGCAGAGGAGGGAAGTGGTTTAGTTTTATATAGGTGAATGCTCTCCTCCATTTTCCCCTCTCTGCGTCCAGATTTCCTCCCGCCCTCCGCCAGTTATTGGGTGGTTTATTATGGTTTCTGGGTGGGAGAGCAGTGCATTCGGTAAGTTTGCATATGGTGCTTGGGTTATCTCGTCATAGGTCACTACTCCCCCTTTGGATGGTGTTGTCATCACGTGTGTTGGGTCCAGTGAATGGGACTCTGGGCCAGTATGTTGAATATTTTACTGGTGGTTATAAGGGGGGTGTAGTCTTGCTGTTGGACAGATATTTTGCACCGGCCAATAGATAAGGTATTGTCCTGGGTTGGTGGTACAATGGTCTGACCTTTCCACCGTTATTTGTTTTGTGTTTGCTGACTGCCCTGCTCTCGTCCGCCTTTCAGCCCCTTTAGTTTAATATTAGCCATTTAATAAATCTATTTTATTCCAACGTTAATCGGGTGTCCTTGTCTTTATTGGTTTATTAAGGTATTATGGTAAACACTAAGAACTTCCACGCTGTGCATTTTAAGAGCTTCCCTGCTCACTCTACAGGAAGTTCCCACCCTTATGGATGTCAGCAGCACCAGAAGCATAGATAAGTACAGTGGGCTGGGGATGGCGTGATGTGGCTGGGAGGGCGTGATAAATGTAATGTTTTATTATAATGTATGTATCAATGCCCCATGTTGGCCACACCCACACACAATGTGTGTGGGTGTGGCGGCACACAGTTTATTTCATGCTGGGATTGAGGTGGTCCTGTGTACTTTAAATGCCAGGGCTAATTTTTAGTCCCAGTCCGGCCCTGGCAGGAGGTGACAATCATTGTCGAGATGGTGGTGGAGGGACTGCAATCCAGCACCCAGCAGCTCTCTGCCAATGCGAAAACACGCATTTGGGAAGACATAACAGTACAGGTCAATGCCTTGGCTCCATGATGGCGTACGATAACCGAGATTAGAAAACAGTATTTTTTTTTATCTTGGGCCCACTAATTCATATATTTGTTTTCTGCAAACATAGTACAGGTCAGGTTACTGTTAACATTAAACATAAGATAAAATTATAAGCTAACAATGAGTTTTGGTTTATTGGGAGGATAAATGTTAAATGTGTTTTTTACTTTTCTTGTGTGAAAGTCTGAGTGGCTGAGTGGCATCTATTGCAGTTATCTCGAAATCAGTGAGGATTTATTGGGGTACAGGGTTGATGTCAAATTCCATGACATAATCCTGTAGTTCTTGTAGAAACTTTTGATAGCACTCTTGGCTTTTACTGGAAAGTAATCCATAAACCAGTGACACAAAAAGTCTGGTGTGTTCATTTGTACCAACCATTGCGTGGATGGTGCCATCCATCACCCAATATTCGGCCTCCTGTAGTTTTTCCAAATTTTCATGTGTTGAAAACAGTAAAATTAGTTTGTTGCCAAATGTGGTGTTCTTCCCGAGAAATTTCTCTCCATCCATTTCTTTTAAATTGTCGGGGACATTTATATCGTTTATAGACGTTGATGTGCCGGCATGTCATTGAGTCTCACTCTCTTCACGGACTGCCTGAGAGCAGATCGATTTGGCATGTACACTGTGCTTGTTGAAGACATTTCATCTGTGCCAGGCTCTCCATCATATTACGTGCCCGTTCCTTGATGTTATGTCTTGCTCTGGCAACATCAGTTCTTTCTGTCCTCGCTGCATGGTTATGTTCAGGTTGTGACATGAGCTTGCGGCTATTGACAGATTGCATGGTGATGGCCCGTGCACGACAACTTCCATTCTTAAACTCGTTACAACACCAATAACAAATTTCTTTACACTGTTTGTTCCTGGTGAAAAGAAATCCATCAACGTTGAGTAGATTTCCACATTTCTGAGATGGCACTAGGGAAACACATGCAGTCGCTATAATTTCGCTAGTAGTATAATCCACGTCTAAACAAGTTCCTTGAAATTGCAGAGATTTGACACAAAGGTGGATAACAGCGGAATGGAAAGCAGGTATCCCAAAGGGGTATATAGCAAAATCCGTTCTCTGTAAAAGAGTCAGGCAAAGTATACAACACGAATTAGCAAGCTTATTCAGTAGTAATAAGTGGCGATGTGACTATGGTTGGAAGAAGTTTTTATAGGGGCAGATGTGAGGTTGGACTATTTGCCTACATTACTGTTAGGAACCCCAGCAGCCAGCACAACAAAACCCGTCTCTACAGAGTCTACTCCGAAAGTCTGGTTTTCACTGTTGCCCCTAGTGGTGGGGACAGACTTGGCTGCAGACAAACGGAGGGTCGTGAGATGGGTACTGGCTGCGGAGAACCCAGGAACGGAGAGTAATGGCAGACCGTGTTTCCAGAGAACGGGCCGAGGTCAGGGGTCACTAGCAGAAAAGAACAGTCAAACACGCCAAAGGGTCAGGGTCACGAGCAGGTCAGCAGAATCCGTGCTACAGGCCAAAAGATCGGGGACACAGGCAAGGGGTTATACACGGGTAGTCAAAAATCCAAGGCAATACACCAGCTGAGGCACAGGAGCAGGCTAGGCACAGAAGCACTGAGCTATAACCGGCAGGGAGGCTAAGCCCTCCCTGCCTAATAAAGAACCACTGGCCAATGGGGACGGAGAGGTGATCAGCCCTAGAGGTTGTCCTACTGGCCCCCACGCTAATTAGCGCGCGCGCGCCAGGCTGCACCTGATGCCGGGACGCGGCGCTATCTCTTACAGCATCCCGACCGTTGCCTAGGCAACGGCCGGGACGTGACCCGGAAGTGGAAGAGAGTCGCGGCGGCTGAGCACCGCCACGGCTCATAACAATTACGTAATTATTTACACTATGAATGAATGTCTGAATTATAGCTCAAAGTTGAAGATGTCAAATTGTATCTCTGCATTAATTTAATGTTTGTTACAGTTAGCTAACACATACACCGCCAATTGATATAGTCACGTGAACTTTATTAGCTTGTAAATTTTGCGACAGGTTTTCAGTTTGTTAATACGTGGAGACTGTATCCACAGACTATCGGAATTTCTTAATAAACAATGTGGGGAAGTAGTATAATGAATTTTACTGTTGAATCAGATGCCATACATGTTTGTAATACAACGTTATTCCATATGTAATAAATGTACTTTCTACAGTAAATTTAACTTTGTGTTTTTATTTATTATTAATTACAACTTGGCAATTTTTAATTTCACAATAAAAGACACATTCATAACACTGACGGGTTACTGACCATGTTATGTTAATGAATGTTGCTATCAATGTTATGTAGCGTGTATTAGGTGATCTTTATACATGTTTTTAAAAAATATATAATTATTGCAAGTAATGCCCAATCTTGCAGGGCACACTATAGAATTTAGACTGTTTAAATTTAATTACTATGTAGGTAATATACTTTGGAATTCAGACTCAATTTATAAAATGATTATTGGTCAACTTATGTCGTAATGTCCTATTTTTTTATTTAAAATGTATATTTGTGTATTGTTCCACGTTTTTATTGGAAAATTTATATTACACTATTTTGTCAAGTTAACCAGAAATTTACATTCTATTGTAATATGGATGTTAATATTCACTGACACCACATTAACCATAGACCCCTTGCAACACTAATGTATTTTAATTAATTGCATAGAAAAATTAAATTAGAATGAATTCAGACAGTGTAATTTGAAAAACAAAAGTTTTTATTAGAAATACAATCATTAACAATATATTTTGAAAAACCACTGTTTGCAATATACAGTATATGAACATAAATTATTTTATGATGATAATAATGTACAATGACTTTGGCCAAATTGTTGGGTGAATGTGTTCATGGGGGTCACTGAGCATCTCTAATTTGAAGTGCTTTTGGTTTTGGTTTTGGCAAAACCATCCTCGTGTGTTTTGGTTTTGGTTTTGAATCTGTATTTTTTTAGAAAAATTGCTAAAATATGCTAAAATCATATAATTTTGCTTTTTCTTTTATCCTACATTTTTATTAACATCACTAACACTAATTTCAAGTCATTTGCAGTCAGTTTTGACCACCTCACAGGTCACATTATTATTTTCATACACTTTAGGACAAATACTGCAGCGACCTGGCTGGATGCTAAGTGACAGAGCAATGACTCAAACACACAGCAGTTCCTAGCACATCTAGGACACATTGGCACACAGCAGTGGCAGAAAAGAAAAGTGGTGCAAGATGGAATTGTTCTTGGGACCTCCCACCCACCCTTTTGTTGGATCTTAAAAAGGACATGCACACTTTAACAAACCAAGCACTTCAGCCACAAAAGTGCCACTCCTTGTGGCTGAAGTGCTTGGTTTATTTGGGCCCCCACCAAAGGTAAAAGTGCTGTTAATTATCACGATGCATATGTTAATTTATGTGCATCCTGATGTTAAAGGGAGGACTTCCCGGCATCAGGTAAACATGGTAAACTTGCTACATTTTAGTTTAAAACATTTATAAGGAATTGTTTAAATGTCAATACAACTATTTGCATGTTGTTAGTCAACATTATATTTAAATATATGTGTTTTTCTTGTTTGAAAGCTTCCCCTGCCCCCAAGATAAGGTACAGAGGGCAATGGGAAGGTGAATCCGCTTCTTGGGGGCATGAGCATGCACTTTACCGTAGCTCTTCAAAGAGTCTTACCCTGCATATTTTGACTGCAAGCATCCTATGGTTCCAGAGAGGACAGCCCTGCACTCTGAGTTTCCAGAGAAGCATTAACTGCATTATGAGGTTCTTGAAAGGGCTGGCCTGCATCTTGAATTTCCAGAGGCAGTCCTTCCAGAGACCTTTAGCATGGTAGTGCTTAGCTTCTAGAGTGGACCGCTATATATTCTAAGGTTCCAGAGAGGTCTGCCTTGCCTCATTTGTTCTAGACAGAAGAGGCCTGAGCCCTAAGGTTCCAGAGTTCATTATTGTCTTTCCCATTTCCATGGCAGGTATGCAACATTTTAGATTAAAATATTGTGTAAGCATATTTGAAATGTTGATGCTACTATTTGAAGTTAATTACTCAATATTATATTTTGTAATAGGTGTCTTTTATTTAAAGCCTCCCCTGTACAGAGGGTATTGGGAGGGTAAAACCTCTTCTTGGGGTTATGGACGTTCCTATTGCCATGGCTGTGCAGAAAGTCCTGCACTGCATCTTGACTTTTCAGTCAGGATGGCTCTCCTCCCTGAGGCTACAGAAATGACTGCCCTGCATCCTGAGATTGCAGGGAGGATTTCTATGAGTCTTGAGATTCAACAGTTAACCTGAGTCAGAAAGTTCCAGAGGCAATCTTCTCAGAGACCTCAGTCCAGTCCCCAGAGTTTCCAGGGAGGACTGCCCTGCTGTCTGAGGTTACAGAAATGAATGAGATCCTGAGATCCAAGAGAGGATTTCACTTCATCCTGAGGTTCAACAGAGATCTTTCTGGAGTCATGAAGTCCTCTCATAGACTTTGTGTAGGCCAGTCCAGAGGTTTCAAAGAGGAGAAACCTGTGCCTTGAGGTTCAAGAGGAGACTGCTCCGTGCCCTGAGTTTCCAGAGTGGAATACCCTGATTATCCAGAGAGCACCCTGAGGTTACAGAAATATCTGCCCTGCATCCTGAGATTCCAGGGAGGATTTCACTGCATCATCAGTTTCCAGAGAAAGCTGGACTGAGACATGAAGCTCCAGAGGCAGTCCTCCAAACGACTTTGGGCAGAGGTTCTAAAGAGAATTGCCCTGCACCATGAGATTACAAAAATGACTGCTCTGCATCCTGAGATTCCAGGGAGGATTTCACTGCATCATAAGGTTCTAGAGAGAGATGGTGTGAGTCATGAAGTTCTTGAGGCAGTACTTTCAGAGTCCTTGGGCAGACCAGTCCAGAGGTTCCAGGGACAACTGCTTTACACCCTGAGGTTACAGAAATGACTGCCCTGCATCCTGAGATTGCAGGGAGGATTTCTATGAGTCTTGAGATTCAACAGTTAACCTGAGTCAGAAAGTTCCAGAGGCAATCTTCTCAGAGACCTCAGTCCAGTCCCCAGAGTTTCCAGGGAGGACTGCCCTGCTGTCTGAGGTTACAGAAATGAATGAGATCCTGAGATCCAAGAGAGGATTTCACTTCATCCTGAGGTTCAACAGAGATCTTTCTGGAGTCATGAAGTCCTATCATAGACTTTGTGTAGGCCAGTCCAGAGGTTTCAAAGAGGAGAAACCTGTGCCTTGAGGTTCAAGAGGAGACTGCTCCGTGCCCTGAGTTTCCAGAGTGGAATACCCTGATTATCCAGAGAGCACCCTGAGGTTACAGAAATATCTGCCCTGCATCCTGAGATTCCAGGGAGGATTTCACTGCATCATCAGTTTCCAGAGAAAGCTGGACTGAGACATGAAGCTCCAGAGGCAGTCCTCCAAACGACTTTGGGCAGAGGTTCTAAAGAGAATTGCCCTGCACCATGAGATTACAAAAATGACTGCTCTGCATCCTGAGATTCCAGGGAGGATTTCACTGCATCATAAGGTTCTAGAGAGAGATGGTGTGAGTCATGAAGTTCTTGAGGCAGTACTTTCAGAGTCCTTGGGCAGACCAGTCCAGAGGTTCCAGGGACAACTGCTTTACACCCTGAGGTTACAGAAATGACTGCCCTGCATCCTGAGATTGCAGGGAGGATTTCAATGAGTGTTGAGGTTCAACAGACAGCTGGCCTAAGTCATGAAGCTCCAGAAGCAGTTCTCTCCGAGACCTTGGGCAGACCAGTCCACAGGATCCAGAGAGGACTGCTCTGCACCCTGAGGTTACAGAAATTACTGCCCTGCATCTTGAGATTCGAGGGAGGATTCCACAGCATCATGAGGTTCAACAGAGAGCTGGCCTAAATCATGAAACTCCACAGGCAGTCTTCACAGAGACCTCAACAGACCCGTCCAGAGGTTCCAGGGAGGACTGCCCTCTCATCTGAGGTTACAAAAATGAATGCCCTTCATTCTGAGATCCAAGAGAGGATTTCACTTCGTCCTGAGTTCCCAGAGAGAGCTTGCCTGAGTTATGAAGTTCCAGAGACAGTCCAATCATAGACCTTGTATAGGCCAGTCCAGAGGGTTCAGAGAGGACAATTCTGTGCCTTGAGGTTCAAAAGGGGACTGCTCCGTGCCCTGAGTTTATAGAGTGGAATGCCTTTCACCCTGAGTATCCAGAAAGCACCATGAGTTAACTAAAATGGCAGCCCTGCATCCTTAGATTCCAGTGAGGATTTCACTGCGTCTTGTGGTTCCACAAAGAGCTGTCATGAAGCTCGATAGGCAGTCCTCTCAGAGACCTCGGGCTGAACAGTCCAGAGGTTCTAAAGAGGATTGCCCTGCATCCTTAGATTCCAGTCAGGATTTCACTGCATTCTTAGGTTCCACATAGAGCTGTCCTGAGTCATGAAGTTTCAGGGACAGTCCTCTCATTGACCTTGGGTAGGCCAGTCGAGAGGTTTCAGAGAGGACAAACTGCTGCCTTGAGGTTCCAGAGGGGACTTCTCTGTGCCCTGAATTTCTAAAGTGGAATGCCTTGCAACCTGAGAATCTAGAGAGTACTAATGAGCATCCTCAAGTTAGAGAGGTCTTCCTGGCATCTTCTAAACATGGTAAACTTGATTGCGTAATGAGGTTCTTGAAAGGGCTGGACTGTATCTTGAATTTCCAGAGGCAGTCATCCCAGAGACCTCTGGCATGGTAGTGCTTATGTTCCAGAGTGGACTGCACTACATTCTGAGGTTCCAGAGTGGTCTGCTTTTTCTACTTTGTTCTAGACAGATCAAGGCTGAGCCCAGAGATTCCAGAGTCCATTAGTGCCTTTCCCATACACCACGGTAGGTTTGCAACATTTTAGATTAAAATATTGTATAAGCATATTTGAATTGTTGATGCTACTATTTGAAGTTCATTATTCAATAATATATTTAGTATTAGGTGTTTTTTATTAAAAGTATCCCCTGCCTCCAAGAAGAGTTAAGAAGGGCGTTGGAAGGTTGGAACCTCTTCTTGGGGTTACGGGCATTCCCTTTTCCAAGGCTCTTCAGAGAGTGCATCCCTGCATCTTGAAGTTCCAAAGAGGATGGCCCTGCACCCTTAGGTTACAGAAATGACTGCCCTGCATCCTAAGATTCCAGGGAGGATTTCACTACACCATGAGGTTCTACAGAGAGCTGGCCTCAGTCCTGAAGCTCCAGAGACAGTCTTCTTAGTGACTGCGGGCAGACCAGTCCGAATGGACTGTTCTGTACCATGAGGTTACAGAATGATTCCCTGCTTCCTGAGATTCAAGGGATGATTTCACTGCATCATGAGGTTCCACAGAGAGCTGGCTTGAAACATGAAGATCTAAAGGCAGTCCTCTCAGAGACCTCAGCCAGACTGGACCAGAGGATCTAGAGAGGAATGCTCTACACTTCGAGTGTCATGTACCATGATATATATGTGTTTCATACGCTGTTAAGTTACTGTCATGTTAATATTGAAAAGCCTTGCATCTTGTTTAATTTGTCTCTCCTGATTCCCTGTAGCTAGGTTCTGATGTAATTACCCCTTCCGTCTTCTTATCTCTAGTTCATTGTGTGTCTGCCATTTTAGTCTTCAGTTGTTTCCTGTGAGTTCTGGCAAAGTATCATCTTTTCACCTACTCTTTGTACATAATTACAAGAATATCAGCTAGAAATAAACCTTCATCTGGATTCTTCATACATGCCTCTTTAGTTGAGTTGACACTGTCTGACAAAATTTTTTGGTGTAAGTACTGGTTCAATACAGACAATACACAGAGGAACTGTCTCAAGTGCCTTACACTTACAGCCTGGTTATTGAGTCAAAATGCTGAGGTTGCAAAAATGTTCTTCATCCTGCGAATCCAGGGAGGATTTCACAGCCACTTGAGGCTCGACAGAGAGCTGGCCTGAGCCATGAAGCTCCAGATGCAGTCCTCCCAGAGAATTCGGACAGACCAGTCCAAAGGTTCTATAGAGGGGAGGAGCTTGAGTGAACATGGGCTCAGCTTCAGAACAGTGGGTGGGAGTGGCTTAGTTCCACCCTATTTAGCAAACATGTATTGGGAATATTGGTATAGGTTGCTTATAGACATACAAAAATGTAACTATTTTGTGTCAAACGACCTGGTGGCTGAGTGTGCTAATATCCAGACACGATGAGAGAAGTTCATGGCTGCAGCACAGGTTCATATTTTCTCACAAGTACCATTTTTGGACTGGTTTATTGCTTGCTGCTTTTAAATACCTCCGGACTCTTTGGATTGCTTGACCGAAAAAGGAGGAGGAGCTTGCGGGACCATGGTTTCAGCTTCAGAGCAATGGGTGCAAGTGGCTTATTGCCACTCTATTTTGCAAGCTTTATGTGTTGGGAAGTATGCAGTAAGAAGGCGATAGATATAGAAAACGTTTTCAGTTATTTCTTAAAAGAGCAGGTGGCTGAATGGGCTAATAAGCCAGACACGGGTTACTGTAGTTCATGGCTCAGCTCAGGTTCAAATCATCTCAATGGTGTCTTTTTTGCAACCAGTGAATTGCTTACTGCTTTTGAATACCTCCTGACTCTTTTGATTGGTTGACCTAAAAGGAGGTGGAGCATAAGTTACCATGGATTCAGCTTCAGACAGGTGGATGGGAGTGACTTATGTACACCCTATTTTGCAAGTTTATGTATTCGGAGTATGCAGTAGTGTCAAGAAAATGCTCCCAGCTGCCGTGACTTTGGGTGTTTGCTGTATGAGGTTGCACACTATTTCAGCCCGTAGTCTCTCTCTACCTATCGCACAGTTTAAAGACCTACTGAATCCCCCCAAACAGAGCTCACACCCCCACACACTTCAGGTTTGCCACCACCTATTGAATACAGGATATAGGACCCTAATATACTGTCCCACACTGGCACTCAAAGCTAGCAAACAAAGGGTTAGCTCTATACACCTCCAGACTGTTAAATGCAAGCACATACTAAGCTTGTTAATAAAATGTATAAAAAAATCACACACCTGCATTCAAAGGGTTAACTTGGTCGAACTATATTATTCTTAACAAGCTAATGGATTTGTTAGAGTATCAAGGACACAACTTACTAAATTTATAGATTTAATATGCAATGGTACAACAGTTTAAAATAAAAAGTGTTACATTCAGAGTATAACTGACATGAGCTGTATAATCTATGCCATGGGAAATTGCCTAGGAAGATGGACAGCTTATCAATGTGGATTGATTTTCCCAAAAGATTGACAATTTGTTGTAACTGGTCTCAGCTTTTTAAAGACACATTTACACCTTTCCCACCTCCCGGGGGCTTGTGGTCTGTGATACATTTTTCAATCACCATTTGCACGTTGCCTGATTTATTACCCAATTCTACTATGTAACCTAACTTTTCTGTGGAGTGTCACTCAGACCCAATTTTATTATTAATAAATCCCATATGAATTTGTCCATCTTTTGGTACCAAACAGGCCTAGATACAGTGTCTTAGCAGAGCTTACCCTCATTTCCTTAACTTCTCTGTGTGGCAGAATGCTTAATTTGGCATATGAGCTGTCCTTCATCATGCTATTGAGGAATATGTGGTTGATCACTACTTTTATTGATTTTAAGTGGCATATTTTAAAACTGACTTCTTTTGTCTATATAAAATTATTGCAAAGTCAGCACATGGCCTCTTTGATCCAGACACCCTGCTGAGCGATTCTTAAAAGTCTATTCTTGTGTCAGGATATAGCTGACAGCAGGGGCTCTTTGAAGCTGCCACAGGTGACAAGGCTATCTTCTCACTCTGGGATGTGCAGAGCCATCAAATACACATGCAACAGATAAGAAGTTACAGAGATCGGTGCTAATGTTATCAAAAAGCTGCCTAAAGTACACTAGGGAAAGACAACCACTTCCCAAATAGTAATGGAATTGAATATAGAATAGTGTACCTTATAGCGTGAAGGAACTGCACTTCATCCTGTTCTTGATGCGCTATAAGGTACACTATTCTATATTCAATACACTTACAACTAGAGATAGTCACTGACCCCCGTGTTTTGGTTTTGGATTCGGTTTTGGATCTGGATTACCGTCGTGTTTTGGTTTCGGTTTTGCAAAGCCGCCATTGCGTGTTTTGGTTTTGGTTTTGGTTTTGTTTGGTTTTGTTTTGCTATTTTGTTGGAAAAGCAATGTTTTTGGGCCTAAAATAACCCAATTTAGTGCTCCAACTGTTTTAGAGATAAGTAATCTAATTGTAGAGGTAATAAATCATCCAAAAAACAGTTTAATTCTTCGTTGGTACGGCTTCATTTATTCTACACTTCCTCTCCATCTATGCATATTGGCAATGCAGCCATCATCTTTGGATGTATATTACACCCTACACTTATAGTTAAATATGTAAAGAAATGGAAAAAAGGCAGTTTGCTTTCTGTCTCTATAGGCCCCCCTCCACTTGTTTAAAAAACCAAAAAATTCAGCCGTTATAGACTATACAATATTAATTGAAATGGACAAAGCCAGTTTGGTTTCTGCCTCTATAGGCCCCCCTCCACTTGTCGAAAATACAAAAAAATTCAGCCGTTATAGACTGTACAATATTAATTGAAATGGACAAAGCCAGTTTGGCTTCTGGCTCTATAGACCCCCCTCCACTTGTCGAAAATAAAAGAAAATTCAGCCGTTATAGACTGTACAATATTAATTGACATGGAGAAAGCAAGTTTGGATTCTGTCTCTCAAGGCCCCCCTCCACTTGTATAAAATACCAAACAATTCAGCCGTTATAGACTGTACAATATTTATTGACATGGAGAAAGCCAGTTTGGTTTCTGTCTCTCTAGGCCCCCCTCCACTTGTATAAAATACCAAAAAATTCAGCCGTTATAGACTGTACAATATTAATTGACATGGAGAATGCCAGTTTGGTTTCTGTCTCTCTAGGCCCCCCTCCACTTGTATAAAATACCAAAAAATTCAGCCGTTATAGACTGTACAATATTAAGAGAAATGGACAAAGGCAGTTTGGGGTCACTCTGTCTATGACACCCTACCCTTAAGGATAAATTGCAAAAACAGCAGCCTTTCAAGACAGTACGTAATATGGAAATTCCACAAGTCCCTTTCCTCTTTGGGGGTAGATTGCACCCTACACTTACATAGAAAGTTTTAAAAAGATGTTACCGTCATCATCTTCAGCTTCATCCTCACCCTCATCAGTGTGTACGTCATCATCACAGACTATCAATTCATCGCCGCTTGAATCCGCAATTAGAGAACAGTCAGTGCTTGGATGTCTTGGATGGTGAAGGCCTTCCTCGTGGAAGATGTAGTTCATTTTTATAAACATTTTCTCCACATTTTTGGGAAGTAACCTTCTACGGCGATCACTGACTAAGTTCCCTGCTGTGCTAAACACTCGTTCAGAGTACACACTGGAAGGTGGGCAGCTTAGGTATTGCAAAGCAAGTTTGTACATGGGTTTCCAAATGGCCTGCTTTTCTTCCCAGTAAGGAAAGGGACTGTCTGACATTTCCATATCAACTACCTCTTGAAAGAAATCCTCCACCATCTTTTGCATGTTTATACTCGTATTGGATGGAGTTATGGGCAAAGTGACACATTTTTTTGAAAAATCTTTCAAACCAGCCCAGATGTTAAATTGTTCTGGTCTGCCCCCTGCGTCCTCCCTGCTTCTTTTTGGGAAATTTCATTTTTTACGAGCAGCAGCAGCTTGCGAAAGTGAAGGAGGACACGTCGTCAAGCCGAGGCCCAATTCAGCGGCCAACTTGCTAAGCAATAGCTCCTTGCAAAAGTTCACATCTCGCTCATTTACAAGTAAAGACTCAATGTAGGATTTAAACCTTGGATCAAGCACAGTAGCCAAAACGTACTGATCCGAGTTCAAGATTTTAATAACTCAAGGATCATTGTGAAGCGAATTAAGTACTTGATCGACAAGGTCAACATACTTTGCTGAATTGCTTGCTTTCAGCTCATCCTTCATTTTCTCAAGCTGCTTTTCCAATTGTCTAATTATAGGAATGACTTGGCTCAAACTAGCAGAGTCTGCACTCACCTCACACGTCACAACTTCAAATGGTTTCAGCACCTTGCACAGGACTGAAAGGATTCCCCACTGTGCAAGAGTGAAATACATGCCCCCTCCTTTCCCAATGTCATGGCTTGTGCAATATGTTTGGATGGCTTTGCGCTGTTCCTCCAGCCTCTGAAGCATGTACAGGGTGGAATTCCACCTAGTTACCACCTCTTGCTTAAGTTGGTGGCAGGGCAAGTTAAACTGCTCTTGGAGCTGCTGTAACCTTCTACATGCTGTGGCTGAATGCCTGAAATGGCCTGAAATTTTACGGGCCAACGAAAGCATCTCCTGCACCTCACGGTTATTTTGTAGGAAGCTCTGCACCACCAAATTGATGGTGTGAGCAAAACAGGGAATATGTTGGAAATCACCCAGCTGTAATGCTCGCACTATATTGTTGGCGTTATCAGAAATGACATACCCTGGGGAGAGTCCGAATGGTATAAGCCATGCATCAATCACATCTCTCAGTTTGCGTAACAAATTGTCAGCTGTATGCCTGTTAGTGAAGCTGGTGATACAAAGAGTGGCCTGCCTGTGACAAATGTTACGTAGTGGTGTACATGCTGCTGCTGTTCCTGCTGGTGAAGGTGAATGACCAACCCAGTGGGCTGTCACAGTCATATAGTCTTTGGTTTGGCCACTTCCACTTGTCCACATATCTGTGTTTAAGTGGACAGTGGGTAGAATGGCATTTTCAGCGCAATCTCTACATTTTTACACACTTTTTGGTATAGGTGTGGAATTGCTTTACGGGAGAAATGGTGTCGCGATGGAATTCTGTAACACGGACACAAAACCTCAATTAACTGTGAAAAACCAGCTGCGTTTATTGTGGAGATTGGACGCAGATCTAACACTAACATTGCAGCCATGGCGTCTGTGATTCGCTTGGCGACTGGGTGACTGCTGTCATATTGGCTTCCCCTCGCAAATGATTGTTTCACAGTTAATTGCTGAAATGTAGGACTGCTCATTTTCTTGACCTGCCTCTGGGATGACGATTCACCCCCAGCAGCAGCAACAGTGGGACTAACGCTTTCTTCAGAGGAATCAATAATAGTGCAGGAGTCATCCAGCCTTAAGTGGGATGCCGGGCTAACTCCGAGCGCTACTGAGGATATTGATGAGGATGGGATGTTGGTGAGCGGAGGGTCTTAGCTGATGATGGAGTGCTTGTATTTTTTTGGGAAGAACTTTCAGCTTTTCCCAAAACTTTGCCATGAACTCTCGTTAAATGGCGTAACATAGACGAGGTTCCAAGATGGTTAAGGTCCCTCCCTCGACTGACTGTGGCTTGACATACACTACAAATGGCTATACAATTGTTGTCTGGATTTGGGTAGAAATAATTCCACACATAAGAAGTGGATTTTTTTGTTTTATGCCCAATGGCCTTTTTCTTGTCACGTGCCAGAACTGCTGCCACTGGTGCAGGACTTACACAAACAACCTCATCCTCATCAACATCCTCATTAGCGCCCTCGTCGCCTACACAAATCTCCCCCTCATCCTCTTCTAATTCCAAAGTGGCATCCTCAATTTGGGTATCACCGGCTACACTCGGGCTATTAAGGCACACATCGGCAGAATGCTCATGTCAGGATAAAGCATAGATCTGATATGCTGAAATAAAATATTGGATGTCAGGACCCAAATAAATCTTTGCATGAATACCTAAATTAACCTGATGTTCAATTCAGATAAAGGTGTGACCAAATGAGCCCAAGAACAGGTAATTGCATAGCCGGATTAAGGGGGGGCACAGGGGCCACGTGCCCCGGGCCCCCCTCTCTCCAAGGGCCCCCCGCTGCCGCATGAACTTTCCTGCTGTCAGTTTTTAACTGACAGCAACCGCTCCGGGCCCCCCTCTCTCCGCCGCTTCCCCCCGTCGCCCGTATGACCTAACCTGCCCCTGCTGTCAGTTGCTGTCTGACAGCTCTGCCTATGATTTTTTTATTTTGCGGCGGCGGCGCGGGGGGGTCGGGGGGGTTTGCGGGCAGGTTCTGGGCTGCTCCTCCTCATTGGTGGGGGGAGCAGGGTAGCAAAAAAAAAGAAAGAAGAGATTTACTCACCTGATCGCGGCCGTGCCGGCGTCCCTCCTTCCTCTCTGCTCTGTTAATGCTGAATGACAGGCGTGACGTCATCAAGTCACGCCTGTCATTCAGTGAGGAGCAGCGCGGAGAGGAAGCAAGAAGAGAGAAGACAGAAGAGAGGAGAAGAAAAGAAAAGCTAATAGAAAGGTAAGTGAAGAAAGGGAATTAAGCAGAAAGGCAAACTATGAGGAAAAAGGAGTTGAGGGAGGCACAGTAAGGAATAAGGGGAGAGAGGCACAGTAAGGAATAAGGGGAGAGAGGCACAGTAAGGAATAAGGGGAGAGAGGCACAGTAAGGAATAATGGGAGAGAGGCACAGTAAGGAATAAGGAAAGAGAGGCACAGTAAGAAAAAGAGGAGTGAGGCACAGTGAGGAAAAGGGGGAGAGAGGCACAGTAAGGAATAAGGGGAGAGAGGCACAGTAAGGAATAAGGGGAGAGAGGCACAGTAAGAAAAAGAGGAGTGAGGCACAGTAAGGAAAAGGGGGAGAGAGGCACAGTAAGGAATAAGGGGAGAGAGGCACAGTAAGGAATAAGGGGAGAGAGGCACAGTCAGGAATAAGGGGAGAGAGGCACAGTAAGGAGTAAGGGGAGAGAGGCACAGTAAGGAAAAAGGAGATGAGAGAGGCACAGTAAGGAATAAGGGGAGATAGGCACAGTAAGGAAAAAGGGGAGAGAGGCACATTAAGGAAAAGAGGAGAGAGGCACATTAAGGAAAAGGGGGAGAGAGGCACAGTAAGGAAAAGGGGGAGAGAGGCACAGAAAGGAAAAGTGGGAGAGAGGCACAGTAAGGAAAAGGGGGAGAGAGGCACAGTAAGGAAAAAGGGGAGAGAGGCACAGTAAGGAAAAGAGGAGAGAGGCACATTAAGGAAAAGGGGAAGAGAGGCACAGAAAGGAAAAGGGGGAGAGAAGCACAGTAAGGAAAAGGGGGAGAGAGGCACAGTAAGGAAAAAGGGGAGAGAGGCACAGTAAGGAAAAGAGGAGAGAAGCACATTAAGGAAAAGGGGGAGAGAGGCACAGTAAGGAAAAAGGGGAGAGAGGCACAGTAAGGAAAAGGGGGGAGAGGCACATTAAGGAAAAGGGGGGGACAGGCACAGTAAGGAAAAAGGGGGGGGCACAGCATGAGAAAAAAGGGGGGAGAGGCACAGATTGAGGAAAAATGGGGAAACAGGTACAGTATGAGGAAAAAGTGTGGGAGAGAGGCACAGTATATAGAAAAAGGGGGGAGAGAGTCACAATAGTGGGGACTATTAATTTAAGATGGGGTAGTTTGGGGGTGAGTTTGGGGAGAATGAGGTCTCTATTAAATGTGCCTATGAATTATTTAATGGCAGTGACAGGTTCGGGAAATAGGTATATTTCTGAAATGCAAATACTATTAATTTATTGCTGGGGCTGTTTGTAGGGAGGGAAATAGGTTTATTTATTAAATATGAATACTATTATTTTATTATTATTTTTAACATTCCAGGATCCAGACAAGCCGCAACTAAGGAAACCTGCCGCACAGGTGGTGAAATTGAGAAGAACAGGTAGGAGAGAGCAGCAGAGTCTGTGAAACGTTGTTATTCTAGTGGGACAATCCTAATTTTTGGTGACCGTTAAATGGTGTACACAACAATGCAGGTCTTTTTGTCTGTAGGAGGGTGCATCAACACACCCATTAGCAATTTTGAATAAATATTGAATAAAATTGTAGTACATTTTATATATATATATATATATATATATATATATATATATATATATACACATATATATAATTAGTCAAAATTGGCGTTATGTTACCAATGTTTATTTTTTATGTTAGTTTTAATGTGCGGTATCATTGCTAGTTTTAATGTGCATTATCAATGGAATTTTTAATATGCGGTATCATTGCTAGTTTTAATGTGTGGTGTCAATACCAATTTTAATGTGGTGTTTTGATGATTGTTTTAATGTTAATGATTTTTCTTATGCAGACAACCTAGGAGAGCTGTAAGTGTCATACTGTGGGCTGTAGGTGATGTAATGCAGGATGTGTCACTATGCCCTTAATTTTAGATCTTAGGGGCCCCCCTGTTTTAAGTGCCCCGGGCCCCCCAAAGCCTTAATCCAGCTCTGGGTAATTGAGTTAGGTAAACCCTTTTGTGCAGAGACCAGCTTTAGATATGCAGATCACAGAAATCCATTGTATTTGATCATGTATTTCCCTAGCTAATTCACTTCCTTTCAATAGGTAGTATAAACACAAACTAACCCCTAGGTGTAAATTAGAGAGCTTGCAGTTATTTACAAGGGATAATTCATAACTGCAGGGTAAATAGGTTGTATCAAATGAATCCATTGATAAGCTAGTGTAACAGTTAAAGACGCATAGTCTGATGTAATGGTGTTTGGAGGTTTTTACATCCCAGTGTGAGGAGATAAGCCTGCCACTGTTAGCAGCTTCCAGGACATAGCACTGTTTGCTTGTGACACTTGAATAGACTTGTAGGTACCGCTCAGCAGGTGGTCTGGCTCAATGAGGCCAGGGGATAACATAGCCTATATGTAATACTGTATAGACAGAAAGATTTCAGTTTTAAAATATGCCACTTAACATCAATAAAAGTAGTGATCCGCCACATATTCCTCAATAGCATGATGAAGGGCAGCTCATATGTTAAATAGGAATTCTGCCCCACAGAGAAATGAAGAAAAGGAGTGGAAGCTCTGCGAATGCCCTGTACTTAGGCATGTTTGATATGAAAAGATGAACAAAGTCATAGGGGATTTGTTAATGATAAAATTGGATCGATGTAACGCTGCCCAGAACAAATATATCACATGGTAGAATTGCTTAATAAATCAGGCAACAGGTAAATTTGGTTTGAAAAGGTGTCCCAGGACACAACCCCGATTAGCATTAACCTTGCCCCTGTGAATGCCGCACCCATTTGAGGTTGCTTAAAAATCTGTGTTCTGAGGGAACAAATTGTCAGACTTTTGGGGATCAATCTAATTGAAGGACTGTCCATCATTTCTGCCTGCCCCAGGCATACAGATTATTATATGTAAGTAATGCTCTGTACGTTATCTCTTTTATTTTAAACTGTTTTGCTTGTTATGTCAAATTTATTATTTGTTTATTCATATTTTTTTTTTATATCTGAATGCCCTGTACCTTTTGTTTATTAAATCTAAAATGTAATAAGTTGCGTCCTTGATACTCTAAAGAATCCATAGCCTGGGTAGAAGAGAGATTGCTTGCCCAGGTTACCCTGTGTGTGATTGGTTGATACATTTGATTAACAAGCTGTGTGGGCTTGTATGTACATTTGTGTAACAGTCTGGAGGTGTGAAGAGTTAACCCTGTGGGTGCTGGTGTGGGTCTTGCTAGTTTGTGGAACTAGGAGCCTGTGTGCCAGTGTGGGACAGTATATTGGGGCCCTATTGCCCATACCCAATAGGTGGTGGCTGTACCTGAAGTGTCTGGGGGTGTGAGAGCGCTGTGTTTGGGGGCGATTCCATAGGTCTAAGAACCTGTGTGATAGGTGAGAGAGACTGCGGGCTGAAATCGTGTGTGACCTCATACAACAAACACCCCAATGTCACGACAGCTGGGAGCGTGTTCGTGACAGCTCACGATTAGACATCCCACTGTTGGATGACTGGTTGCTCCTTCTGATCATATGTGGACTGCTTTGAATCCATTCTGAGCGCAAAGCACTTGTAGTGCTAAAAATTAGTTGGTAGATACTGCTGACAGATATGACTTTTGACAGCCATAAATATTTATGCACAATTATGGGGGACACCCCAAAAGCACTGGGGAGTGCCAAATATTAACAAAAAAATAATAATCCTCTATCCTCCTCTCTTCTCTAGCGATTTTGGTTAGAGCAATTGCAAGAACAATATTGTATTCTCTGTCCCTGCTCTAATCAGCCTGTGACTACACCCTGCTCTCTCCCTCTGTCAAATGGCGATGGATTGCTGTGGAGGGAGTGTATTTATAATGTTGAAGTATCGCGAGAACCGAGCCCCGAGATCCAACAACGTCACGATGACGTTCGGCCTCGATTTCGATTCGGTACGGGTGGGAGAGTACCGAGCTACTCAGCTCGATACTCGGATACCCAAAGTTCGGGTGGGTTCGGTTCTCGGGGAACCGGACCCACCCATCTCTACCTACAACAGACATTCTGACTTCACATTTTACACTTTAGTAGCTAAACTTTTCAATGGATTGAATTAATATACAATATTTACACTGCAGTTATGATTTAGGCCTTATTCCCCTCAATTATGTGATGGGTTAACCCTCATAAATAACTATAAGTTCCCCATGTTCACAACAAGTAGTTTTTAAAAAGACTTTCAAAAAGTTCTCAACGTTGATTCAAAATAGAGGGTGGCTGAGTGGGTTAATCACTAGATGTAGTAACAGTATGTTATGGATACAGCTCTGGTTCAAATCCTCTGAGAGGCATCATTTTGCAACTGGTGTATTGCTTATGGCTTTTGAATACCTCCTAACTCTTTTGATTGGTTGTCCTAAAAGGAGAAGGAGCTTAAGTGACCATGAGTTCAGCTTCATCAGTGGGTGGGTGGGGCTTACTTCCATCCTATTTTGCAAACATATATTGAGAGTATGCAGTAGTTGGTGATAGACATATTAAAAGTTCTCCTTTTTTTGTCATTAGAGCTGGTGGCTTAGTGGGTTAATATTCAGGCAAGGTAGCAGTAGGGCTCAGCTAATGTTCAAATCTTCTCACTGGTACTTTTTTTGTATTTTGAAACCTGTGTATTGCTTACTGCTTTTGAATATCTCCTGACCAGAGCCGTAACTAGGCAGGTGCGGGCAGTTCCGTCGTTCAGGGGGCTCAGCAGCTGCCCGCTATCTGCCTCTGTACATTCAACCTTTTACTTTCCCAGTTGCTTTTATTCTCTCCACTTTCCCCTGTCTGTTCCCATGACTTTTCACCCCCCCCCCCTTTTTCAAGGGATAATAATATTATCCCTTAAAAAAGTCTTTACTAAGACGAAATGCGTCTGGTTTATCTGGACTTCCTCTATTTGATTGGCGTCATCTGGAGTCTTGCTGCCTATGCCGGCCGGGATTGTGCTCACGCTCATGAGATGCGGATTACGTTCGGTCTGGAGGAGGACAGATAAGCTGTGTTTATTTTATCTTTATGTACGGGCATATTTTGCATTGATCGCTAAGCAATTTTATCGTTTATTAAATCTTTTATGAATACCAATTCAGAAGTATCTCAATGGTGTTACCTTATTGTGGCTATCTTTTTGAGTTTTAACTGTTGAAGCAACTTGCTCCTGGAATCTGAGATCGTCTAGAGATCCTTTATGAAGCCTTATTTCTACATGTACCAGATAAGCTATATTGATTTATATATTTGGTACGAGCACTACTTGGAGTTTTATTTTCACTTGTTGAGACTTTATTACACTATGTGTGGGGCCCCCTGTCTTTTTGTATTTCGATTTCTAGGTGTGACACTCGCAGACAGGTGTTGATAGATGTGGGAGCTGCCTATATAAATATAAGTATTTATTTATTATTACTCTTTCACTTAAATACTTTTTTTTCTTGAGCGCCACTTGAGCTCAAATATTCTGGATAATATATATATATATATATATATATATATATATATATCCTGTATTTGCAAATATGTGTAACAGAAGTCTTTCAGTAAAGTGCTAGCCACACCCCCGAATGAGGTTGGCCACACCCACTTGGCAAATGTCACTCCCACTTAGATGGGGGGCGCTGGTGCCCTGTCTAGTTATGGCACTGCTCCTGACACTTTTGATTAGTTGACCTAAGATGGGGAAGAGCTTAAGTGACCATGGGTTCAGCTTCAGACAGGTGGATGCAAGACGCTTCTGTATTGGGAAGTATGCAGAAGGTTGAGAATAGACATAGAAAAAGTTACATGTTTTGTGTTAAAAGAGCTGGGCGCTAAGGGTGTTAATAGACACACACGCTAACAGTAGAGAATGGGTCAGCTCTGGTTCAAATCTTCCCATTGGTATTTATTTTGTTTTTTGCAATCTGTGGATTGCTTACTGCTGTCGAACACCTACTGGCTCTCCGGATTGGTTGACTTGAAAAGGGGAGGAGCTTAAGTGACCATAGGTTCAGCTTCAGACAGGTGGATGGGAGTGGCTTGTTTCCTCACTAGCGTACAAGCTTTTGTATTGGGAAGTATGCAGTAGGTTGATTATAGATATAGAAAAAGTTCTGGAGTGTGTCTTAAAAGATGGTGAGTAGGTTAATTGCCAGACAAGATAAAACAAATTCTCCTTTTTTTTCTTCAAAATAAAGGGTGGTAGAGTTGGTTAATCACTAGCTGTAGTGACAGTAGGTTATGGATGCAGCTCTGGTTCAAATCCTCTGAGAGGCATCATTTTGTAACTGGTGTATTGCTTGCTGCTTCATGTGATCATGTGATAATCTCACTTCAGTGGCGCCTCCATCGAACAATGTGCTGGCTCCGTCCCCATGTTCTCACACTGTCTGTCACTGACAGACAGTGTGAGCAAAGTTATTTTCAGACGTCCCCTCCCCTTCCAGCATGCACCGCTCCACCTCCCTCCTCTGTTTGAAGAAGCCGAGGAGCATTTGGGCAGCCATTGGAGAAGAGAGAAGAAGTTTGAAGAGCCCCCTGCGTCTGCTGACCAGTATTCAGGAGAAAAAACAGTGAGTAAATACAATGTCATTTTTATTTACTTATTTATTCTTTAAAAAGGGGTGCAAAAGCCCAATGCAGGAAGTGGAGAGTTAAAAAAAATGGGGGGGGGGGGGGGGGGATTATTATTTGGCACCTAATTCTCTATATTTGATTTTAAAACTATGGTGGAGAAAATTATTATTTTATTGGCACCTCATGCTTGATATTTGACTTGCAATTGTCAAATATAGAGCATGAGGTGCCAATAAAATAATAATTTTCTCCACCATAGTTTTAAAGTCAAATATGGAGCATGAGATGTCAAATAATAGTCATTTTTCTCCCGCATAGCTTGCACATCAAATATAGAGCATGAGGTGGCAATTTTTCTACCGTACAACAATTGACTATTTGCCACCTCATGCTCTATATTTGATTTGCAAACTATGGTGGAGTAAATTACTATTTTCCATACCATAGTTTGCAAGTGATGCAGAGGGGGTGCAATGGTGTGATGCAGAGGAGGGTGCAGAGGGGTGTGCAGTGGTGTGGTGCAGGGGGGGGTGCAATGGTGTAATGAAGGGACATGTTAGGGCTGTCCACTACTTCTAACAAGTGCATAATTCACAGGCTTGTTGTGTCAAGTTTTTTGTTCCAAAACACCTGGATACCCCCCCTCTAGAAATACTGGAGTCTGGACAGCGTTCTGCATCAAACATCACTGCATCTGGACCTGTGGGGGATGTAAGGCTTATCTTTTTTTTTACACTAAAGCACAAAGTCAAGTATGTAAGGGTCTGTGAGGCGTGTATTTGGTGAAATTTTGCCTAGGGAGCTGAGAACCCTTGCACCGGCCCTGGTTAAAGGTGTTAAACTCTCTGGGCTGATTCACATGCTGGCTGCATGAATCAGCCCAAATTGGTTAAAGCGACAGGAGGACGGGTTACCTCCTGCTAAGACAAGTGTCTTAGCAGGAGGTAACCCGTCCTCCTGTCGCTTTAACCAAATGTGTATAAAAAAGGCACTGCTTTCTTTGTAATAAAAGTTGTTCTTCTTGTATCATCTGACCTGAGCACTGATACCTTCAATCAGTATGATTGCAAATAAACATCACTTGCTTCATAGACCTGCTTGGAAACTTCTCTATCCTGTGACCTACAGATTAGACCCAACTCTAATCCATTCCCAGCTGTTCTGAGGCTTGGAACCAGTACCCAGTACCACCACTCTGCCTGCTACCCAGCAGCTCTGGCCAGTGTGATAGGCTAGTGGGGAATCCATCTACAGCAATCCTGATCTATAGGACGAGGTCAGGGGTACCAGCCCAGGTACACCAGTAATAGGGTACGCTTGCAGCATCAGTCACCCCGAAGAAAAACGGTACTGAATGCCAGTAAGGAGTCCATTGGTGGCAGCATTTGTAAGCCCTTCCTACTATGGCAAGAGGGTGCATTTGGGATAACGAAAGGGAATGGTGGCAAAGTAAGCCCAGCCGGTTCCCAGCAACAGCAGACAGAGTGGCATAGACGGTCCATTCTGTCACATTTATGTATTAGGAAGTATGTAGTAGCTTGGTGACAGACATAGAAAAGTTCAGTAGCTCATCTTAGAAGAGCTGTTGGCTGAGTGGGCTAATAGCCAGACTTGGTAAGAATAGATCATAGCTCAGCTCAGGTTCAAATCCTCTCATTTGGTATTTTTTTTTGCAACCAGTGTATTGCTTACTGCTTTTGAATACCTCCTGACTCTTTTTTGTGATTGGTTGACCTAAAAAGGGGAGGAGCTTAAGTGATTACGTGACCATCGGTTCACCTTCAGACAGTCAAATGAGAGTGGCTTATGTCCACTCTATTTTGCAAACTTATGTATTGGGAAGAATGCAGTACCTTGGTAATAGACATAGAAAAACTTATTTTTTTTGTGTTAAAAGAGCTGCTGGCTGAGCGGGTTAATAGCCAGTAGGTCATGGCTCAGCTCAGGTTCAAATCTTTGCACTAGTACATTTTTTTAGTTTTTTTAAACCTGTGCATTGCTTACTGCTTTTGAATACCTCCTGACTCTTTAGATTGGTTGGCCTAAAAAGGGGAGGAGCTTAAGTGACTATGGGTTCGGCTTCAGACAGGTGGATGGGAGTTTCCTATTTCCACACTAGTTTGCAAGTTTATGTATTGGGAAGTATGCAGTAGGTTTTAAAAAGACATTCAAAAAGTTCTACACTACTCTTTGAAAAAGTGAGTGGCTGAGTGTGATACTCACTAGAAACTAGTAGGTCATGGATGAAGCTCTGGTTCAAATCTTCCAAGAGGCAAAATTTTGCAACTGGTGTATTGCTTGCTGCTTTTGAATACCTCATGACTCTTTTGATTGTGCTATCTTAAAAGTGGAGGAGCTTAAGTCACCATGGGTTCAGCTTTAGACCAGTGTGTGGAAGTGACTTACTTTCATCCTATTTTGCAAGTTTACGTATTGGGAGTATGCAGTAGTTGGTGATAGACATAGTAAAAGTTGTTTCTTATGTCAATAGAGTTGGTGGCTTAGTGGGATAATAGCCACACATAGCAACAGTAGTATGCGGCTGCAGCTCAAGTTAAAACCTCTTCCGGGCATCATTTTCCAACCAGTGAATTACTTGCTACTTTTGAATATCTCCTGAGTTTTTTTGATTGGTTGACTTAAAAAGGAGAGGGGCTTAATTGACCATGGGTTCAGCTTCAGGCAGGTGGATGGGAGTGGCTTATTTCCACATTAGTTTGCAACTTTATGTATTGGGTAGTATGCAGTAGGTTTTAAAAAGACATTCTTAAAGTTCTCTACTTTGTGTTACGGCTCACATCCCAGGTATCAACTCCTAGAACCGCTTCGCCTATAGCAGCCGCTTTTCCCGTAGAGCTAGACACATTCACAAGTACTTGGATGCACCCAAGTCTTGTTCTCTAGTAGTAGGAGCTGATAACCTGAGATCGTAGCGCAGGTATTACAAAGAGGAGGAATCAGGTATCCAGGCAAAGGTTTCAGAGTCACAAGCAAATCAGCAAAGTCAGTATTCAAGCCAGGGGTCAGGGTAACAGGCAAATCAGCAATGTCAAAATCCAGGCCAGGGGTCAGCAACGGTAACACAGAAGACAGCAAGTACAACAACAGCAGGAGGAGTATGCTAGCAAGCAGGGACTATAACCGGCAGTGAGGCCCAGTCCTCACTACCTTAAATACTTTGATGGACAAATCAGAAAGAAGGAGGACAGGGCTGACAATCAGCCTCAGGAGGCTGCTAATTAATTACTAGCTTAGAACAAGCATAAGTCATATCACAAACCAGGAACATATATGAAAATATAAATGACAGATTAGAATCATGCAAGAGCTCCCCCTGGAGTTGGAGGATGTCCCTACACCCTCCTACTCTATGCCACAAATACTACAGTGCATTGTAACTAAAGCATGTTCTCGGCTGCTACCTCAACGCCAGAATGCGGCGTACCGCCGCGGCTCGTGACAGTAACCCCCCTTGAGGAGGGGTCAAGGAACCCTGACATCCAGGCTTTCCAGGAAATTTTTTAAAGAAATCAGCAAGTAATTTATCTGAATGTAAATTTCTTTGTGGCACCCAGGAACGTTCTCGGGGCCATAATGAATCTGACCCTGAACTTTCTTTGAGTCAAGGATCTTCTCGACCTCAAATACTTGATGTCTATTAACCGAGATGGGCTGAGGTCTAGAGGATCGTCGAGGTCTGAATTTTATGGAAGACAGGGCAGGTATCAACAAAGAGCAGTGGAACGTATTGGGAATTCTTAGAGATTCAGGAAGATTCAGTCTAAAAGCTACTGGGTTGACTTGTTTTGAGATGGTAAAAGGACCAATAAATTAAGGTCCTATTAAGCTTAATATAGCATTGTTCCTTGATGTGAGGACATTATCCGCTGGGGGTAAGAATACACATATATCTATATATCTTATGTGGAGGGACGCGATGTCTGCCGATGTTTAGCCGTCCAGATGGTAAGAAGCTTTCATCTACCACATATCCTTACTACTCTTAAACCCCAGCTGCACGGATATTACTTGTATACGGACATATGAATATACAATTACCTTTGTGACATTGAAGTTATTGTATTCCTCTTCACTAAAAGAGGCAACATCGCAATAATAAAGTTACTGTACTCCTCTTTATCAAAAGAGACAACTTCTGTTTCTACAGATGATTTATTGGAATTGACATTCTATTGGTTTTCTCCACGGCTGCTTAGGATTTCCCAAGGGTTACTAGCATCTGCAAATGTTATTGATTCAGCTGTTGGATACCCTCATCTAACTGGATACTGTCTAATAAGGGTTAAATATATATTGATAGCAATGTTTTTCTCTTTTGAAAGCCATGTAATATGATTGTTTTATGTCTTGCTTTTTACAAGCATAATTTGTATCTATATCTTTATATATTCTATATGCTATTACTGTTATAAGATCACTATTTATTGATCTATGAAAGCTTTACATTGGTTGCTCTCACATGATCTGATTTAATAAATGTTTTATCAGGCAATTCCTGCGCAACTCTCTGTTTGTTGTAGTTGCATTTATATGGAGGTTTGACACTACCTCCTTTTTGAGTTGCTGCATTTATTGCCTAATATTTAATAACATATTGATTATTATTTGGGACCTATTAGCGCCAGAGATTTAGTTGTTTTCTGAAAATATAAATGACAGATTAGAATCATGCGAGAGCTTCCCCTGCAGTTCTGGGATGTACCTACACCCTCCTACTCTATGCCACAAATATAACAGTGCATTGTAACTAATGCACTTGCTCGGCTGCTACCTCACGCCAGGATGCGGCGTACCACCGCGGCTCGTGACACTTTGCTTCAATCTATCCTGCAGTCATGAACTAGCCTCACCAAGTCTGGCTTTTAGCCTACTCAGCCACCAGTTATTCTAACACAAAACAAAGAACTTTTTCTAAGTCTATCACCATTCTACTACATACTTCCCAATACATAAGCTTGCAAAATAGGGGTTAAATAAGCCACTCCAATCCACCTGTCTGAAGCTGAACACATGGTCACTTAAGCTCCTCCCCTTTTTAGGTCAACCAATCATGAGAGCCAGAAGGTATTTGAAAGCTGTAAGCAATGCGCCAGTTGCAAATAACAGCAGTGAGAGAATATGAACCTTCCCTGCAGTCATGATCTAGTCTCATCATGTCTGTCTTTTAGCTCACTCTGCAACCAGTTTTTCTAACACAAAGCTGCAAACTTTTCTATGTCTATTATCAACCTACTGCATACTTCAGTGTGACTGGATCACTTATAAATAACGTATTTGTGGCTGGATCATGTAGAAATGTATTTCAATCAGAGGTGCAGGCACCAATGTATAATTTTAAATGCACTTATCGTGTTACACTGGGATGTGTTTTATATGGAAGTGTCATTATTTGGTTTTGTAACTTTGCTAGAGGAATTCTGTTTGCTGATAGCAGGAAATGCTAAGTAAGTCTTTATGTGAAGTGACAGACACCTGTTTAGCCTGTATACCCAGCAGGGTGCCGCTGTCTGGTATGGCTGCATCTCAGATATTGCAAGCATCAAGTTTGGATAAACATATTGCATCCTGATACTAAAAATAACTCAGGGGGCTGGCTTACCAATCTGTATAAAAAGAGAGACCTTGTACACTGAAATGTATCATCATTCTTGTTTCATCTGACCTGATCACTGCTAACTTCAATCAGTGTGACTGCAAATAAACATCGCTTGCTTCAAAGTCCTGCTTGAAAACGTCTTCCATGCTGAAAATCCTGTGACCTACAGATTAGACTCAAAATCTAATCAGTTTCCAGCTGTCTGAGGTTTCGGTCCACCTTCCCAGCACCACTGCTCTGCCCGCTACCCAGCAGCTCTGGCAAGTGTGATAGGCCAGGGGGATCCATCCACAGCAACCCTGATCCATAGTAAGTGATCAGGGGTACCAGCCCGGGTGTACCAGCAAGGGGTACCCTAGCAGTGACAGTTACCCAGAAGGAACCCGGTACTGGATGCCAGTAAGGAGTCCACTGGTGGCAGCAGTTGTAAGCCCCTCCTACTGTGGTTAGAGGGTGCATTTGGGATAAAGAAAGGGAACGGTGGCAAAGTAAGCCCAACTGGTTCTCTGCAACAACAGACAGGGTGGTATAGGCGGTCTATCCTGTCACAGATTTCTGGTGGCAAGCGGTGGGATAACTCCAGGCGGATTTTCGTGACCCAATCAGGAGTGCCGCATTATTCAGGAGAGGAATAACTGCAGCCAGGAGAATGCACTGGATGTTAAAGTATCTCAAGGCAGACCTTGAGATACTCTACCAAGCAAAGAAGTTAGAAATTCCTTACACAGCGACAAGGAGCAAAATAAAAAAGGCGCTGAAGGCCTGGGATGCGCCGGATGGGTCAGCAGATGAGGAAGTTGACTGCAACGGTGACCCGGAGGAGACGTTAACTCCAAACCTAGAGGTACCTGCAGTAACATCCCAGAACACAGCACTTGTTCTCAGCGACTTGCATCATCCCCCACAGACATGGTCGGTGATGCAGGTTTAACAGTGTGATGAAGGTAACTTTTCTGTACTAATGGAGCAGCTGGGGTCCCTGGGAAACAAAACAATTGAGGCGGAGCGGTTGCTTATCATAAAGTTGTGGGGCAATCGGTCGGCACTGCCTCCTGCAGCGGCCCGCGAACAGTCATCAGCTGCACCCAGATTGGGCTCCCTCCACTTTACCAAATTTGATGACACTATTGGAGATATTGACGGACATCTGCAGGTGTTCAAAAAATTTTGTAGCCTCCATGACTTGCCGAACCAGGAGTGTGTAAAGTATCTGGTTCCCACGCTACAAGGATGTGCAGTGGGAGCTTATTGCCGAGTGGCCCCAGAGGACTGTGTGGACAACGACATGATAAAACGGGCCCTCCTTAAGCGCTATGTTATTACCCCGGAGCCGGAGACCTACTAGCAGAAGTTTCGAGACTTGGCTAAAACCACCCATATCGGCCATGAGGTATTTGCCAACCAGTAGCGGCAGTAGGCAATAAGATGGATTAATGCATCTGATGCCGGGAGGAATTAGTGGACTCGACTTGCAGAGACCAATTTCACTGCCAGTGCTCACCAGAGGTGAAGGAGTGGGTATTGGACCGTGGCCCAGCAACTCTGGAAAAAGCGGCCCAGTTGGCGGATGTTGCATCTCACTGGAGACAACTACCAACCGGTATTGGCACTGGCCTTCCCCAGGGTGCGGAGTCTAACGGACCCCCCAGTCTTCTCCAAGAACCGCCGCAAGGCGGGATGGTTTTAGCTGCCGGAGGCCCGCAGGTCGTGGCCTCTCGGTTAGCCCACCGGCATGGTAGAGAGATAGTAGTAGGGTGATCGGTTCTGGGAACACAGTAAAAGGCCTCATCTAGCTGGATATTAAACAGCTTAACTGTAAGAAGTAGGAAGCCAGACGTACCTTGCTGTCTAGTAGAGAGGCACGAGGAGACAAACACGAGAATCAGGAACTGTAGCCGGTTCGGTACACAAAAGGTTAGCCAATGCTTGTTGCCAGGAATTCAGCAGATGCAGGGTTAATCAGACAAGCCGGGTCGGTACACAGAAAGTCAGCAAGTGCGAGTTGCCAGGGATTCAGCAGATGCAGGGTTAAATAGACAAGCCGGGTCGGTACAGAGAAAGTCAGCCAGTGCGTGTTGCCAGGGATTTAGCAGATGCAGGGTTAAATAGACAAGCCGGGTCGGTACACAGAATGTCAGCCATTATTCACAGGGAGAAGTGCACATGGAAAGCATAGGGATCAGTAGCAGCCAGACACTAAGTACACTTGCTGCTCTGACACAGGAGAGTGTCAAAGTGAAGACTAAATAGTGGGGAAGTTTGAATTCCCCGCCTCTCAGGTCACATGATCAGACAGACCTAACAAATAGTGGAGAAGTTTGAATTCCCCACCTCTCAGGTCACGTGATCAGACAGACCTAACAGCAGATCAGTGTGTGGCAGTGAGGTCACACTGACAGAAGCGCCAGGTTAACAACCAACCCCAATGGACTGTACAATCAGGTGGACACCTCTCTTCTACTCACCCCCAAAAGCAAGTACCTAACCCTTCAGGTATCATTTGCCAGCCACCACCCCGTCCTGTCTCTGGGAGGAAACTGGAGCCCAGGCTGGAGAAGAAGTGCTACAACTGCAGGAAAACCGGTCATTTAAGGATGGACTGTCCCACAGGCCAAGAACTGCAGACTCGTGTCCCTAATCCGAGTCCTGAGGCCCAGCTGTCTTGCTTGACTGGCGAAGGTGAACCATTAGACACTGTTTCCACCCCTGCCAGTCCAATGGAGTGTGCTGAGTCTGAAGGTCATCGAAGAGAGTCACCTGAGTGTCCAAACCCCCCCCAAAAAAAAACATGTGGAGGAACCTGCAGCCGGTCCAAGTGGGGCCCCTGCAGGGAGACGGACTGAGAGACTCAAGAGCATCCATAACTGTAGTGAGCCCCCATTTTATTGATCCTGCTGCAGTATTTCAGGGTCGAACTGCCATAGTTACCATGGCAGATGGACTGGAGAAGGAAGTGCCTGTAGCAAGGGTGTATCTGGACTGGGGAGATGGCCGAGAGTTGCGAGATGTTGCCGTTATGGATGGCCCCCCAACTGATGTAATTTTGGGCAACGATGTTGGGGGTGGAATTGTGACCACATTTCTCAACTCTATTACCCGGAGCCAAGCTGCTAAGCTACAGTCTTCAGGATTTACACCTGCACAGCCCAGCCCAGAGGAAAAGACCACAGCTGCTAGAAACAGCCATCACCAGCAACCACAGCTTCAGCCAGCCCAGAGGAAAAGAACATGGGGTAAATGTAAAAAGGTCTGATTTTTTCAGCGTGTTAAAATCGCAGCAAATCTCGGGTGATAATCCGCGATTTTAGTAAAAAAAATTTCAAATGTATCAAGCTGTGATTTTTGCCCTGATCTTCAAAATCGTTGGTCATCTCTGGTACTTTGCTGCGATGTAAACACTCCCGTGTTAGCTAACTCTCCTGTGTTGTAGCATCGTGTTGTATAAACACATCACTGTTACACTGTCTGTCATATTGCCAGAGCTCCGGCAGCTGTCAAAATTGTAAAGAATAGATCAAAGTTTAAAAAAAAAAGCGTGGGGTCCCCCCTCTATTCAGTCTTAACCCTAGTGCTGCCAGCCTACTGCTGATTCCGTGAACATCGAGGAAAAATTTTGCGTGGGGTTCCCCCTATTTTCACGGAACCAGCACTAGGCAAACCAGCCAGTGTTGGTGGCACTATAGCAGGGGGACAAGCGGCAGGGGTCCCCCTGCCATAATGATTAACCAACCCCAGGCTGTTCAGCTCTGGGCTGGATTCCCTAGGGAGTGGGATCTCTTAAAAAAAAATGAGCGCCCCCCTCCACCCCCCCTAGGGACACCCAGCCTGGGCTGATAGCACTAGAGCTCTTCCTACACCCCTGGGCAGTGGGTGTAGAGTAATAACGGCAAATAATGTATAAAAAACAAACAGACGCCATTTTGTTTTGTGGAACTACAAGTCCCAGCCAGCCCGGGTGCCATAAATAGTGTGGGCATGCTGCTATTTGTATAACCACAAGTGCCAGCATGCCCTGACACCCACGGCTGGCTGGGACCTGTAGTTCCACAAAATAAAATGTTAACAAAATCACAACTCCCTCATTACAACCATTAACATTTATTAAAAATAATAAACCCACAATAAATACAGTAAACACCCTCATTTACACCACATATTTTTATTAAAAATAATAAATCCCCAATATACTCACCAATGAAGTTTACTTCTGTTGTCAGCAGCTTTCAATCCAAAAATGACTGTCACCAAAGTCCAAATTGAAACTTTTTCCTAAGAAAAAGCTAATAGCGAAACGCGCATCGGCGGACGCCGCGTTTACTGCTCGCTCACAATCAATATCTATTAATTTGATCCTTGATAAAATTAGATTAGAAACTTCATCTTCAGACAGGACAATATTATCATATATTGCCGCTAATCTATAAAGCTCTGTTAGATATATTCAAGATAACGGTTAATGCCGTCTCTATTTTTAGTAATGAGAGCAGCCTCCGTTATACTATAATATAGACCAGCTCTCGTGTGGAAGTATCCGAAAGAGTATATTATTATATATTATATTATTAGTCTGTGAATGATGTTTGCATAATAGCACTTATAGTGAGTACCGTTCAAAGATTATCATCTTTTCAGGATACGGACATTGCTTCACTGAAGCAGTTTTCATCATGAATGTTAACGGACAGCAAGCACACAATGGGGGTAGATAGGGAGTGAAATATTCAGCTCCTCTCCCAGCCCTATGCCACTTGATTTTTTGTTAGTGACTATTAATCGGTAGAGTGCATATCTACTTAACCATTTAGATTGACTTCTACATCTCAATAGACAGGACAGTACTATCATATATTGCAGTCAATTCGTATAACTTCTACCTAATACCTAAGGGAACAGCGTAATTTACTTGTTAATCAGGGAGAGTAGCCTCCGTCTCAACATTATTTAGATCAGTTCTTATGGGGAATTGAGTGGAAGCTTTGGAGAGAATATAATATGAGTCAAAGGATGACTACTGTTTAAGAGCATATATATTAAGCTCGTTTCAAGATCACTATAATTCAGTATACTGATTTTGCATAATTTTAGTAGTTTTCACCCATATTGTCTATGGATGGCGAGTGTGCAACAGGGGTAGATAGGGAGCGAAATATTGTTATTGTCTCCCAGACCAATGACATCTGATCGTGAATATTAACCTATAGGGCGAATATTTCGTCCATCAACCTATTCCTTTGGCACATACATAAGTTCTGAATAGATTGTGCCAAGGACCCAATCTTGAGCAGTACCGCGGCTGGACATCTTTTTGTCCATTTTATCTGTTATATACATTTGTTTTTCATGTTTCACACATACACTTTTTAATATTTCGCTACTAGATAGTTTTAGTATAATTACCTAATAAAGTTGTATTTAACAGTTATTTTTTGACCTACCATTTCCTCCTATTCCATTTGAGTGCCCCACATAATCATTACTTATCCTCTCTGTTGGATTTTTGTACTTAACCAGGTGGGGCCAGATGGGCAGGAGCATCCTGTGGTCTATTTGAGCAGAAAACTGCTAAACCGGGAGGTGGGATATGCCACAATTGAGAAGGATTGTTTGGGCAGTGAAAAAGCTTCAACTTTATTTGTATGGACTATAAAAATTGTAAAAAGAATCAATATATGGCGTTCCACTTTAGAACTGCTTGTAGCTACCTCTGGGCAAAAACACCTAATAAGCCCCAAACATACAGTATGACAACAAACAAATATGAGGAACTGACAAGCGCTCCTATATACCTAGAGATCTGGATGTGTCAATCGAATAAATTATACACAAACGTCTAAGGTACAGAGTGAGCCAAAACGCATTGATGGTATCAGTGGGAACTTTTACATGTTATCATTGGACTGTTTTCCTGTATTCGGTTGCTGCATGTTGATCCGTTTAGCCTGACCCGGGAAGAGCTTTATGTATTATATGCGCATTGAAACTGCTCACCAGGTTAAGGGTGTTAGAACCTGTCTGAATACTGTAAACATCACGTGATTGCATTTAAAATCTAAGAACATCCTGAGATCTGATGAAAGTCTGAGGAAATCAGTTTGATGTGGAAGTTAAATTGTGTTAGATGCAGGTACACCCTGATGTTAATGTTTGAATGAAATATTGCAGTCTTTGCAGAGTCTTCTCTGATCAGAGGCTTATCCCCTCCCAAGTCTAGTCTCTAAAACTGTATAAAAAGAGAGCCCTTGTACACTGAAATGTATCATTCTGATGTTCCATCTGACCCGACCTTTAATCAGTGGAACTGTCCTTGTCAGGACACTTGAGCTAAATAAATATCACTCTGCTTCAAGACCCTGCTTGACAACTTCTTTAATATTGCTGTATTCCTGTGACCTACAGATTAGACACTAAATCTAATCCATCCTCCGGCTGTTTTGAAGTTTGGACCCAGCTTCTAGTACCACTCCTCTGCCCGCTACCCAGCAGCTCCGTCCTGTATGATAGGCCAGGGGGATCCATCCACAGCACCCTGATCCATAGTAAGCGGTCAGGGATACCAGCCCAGGTGTACTAGCACGGGAGTACACTAACAGCGACAGTTAAACAGTAGGAACGTGATTCTGGATGCCATAAAGGAGTCCAGTGGTGGCAGCAGGCTCCTCCTATTGCGACAGGAGGGGCGTATTCGGTATAACTAAACGGAACAGTGTAAAAAGTAAGCCCAGGCGGTTCCCAGCAACAACAGACAGGGTGGCATAGGTGGTCCATCTTGTCACAGGGGGTATATGTCTAAAATGGCTGTGTCTCCATATTACCCACGACTCTGTAAATATATATTAAGTCATTAGTCATTATCCCTAATCAGGTTTGATTAAAGCAATATATATGTATATATCTTCATATATCCTCACTAAAAAGGATCAAAATAACTATAAATATATACTTATTTAACTAAATTCCATAGAAGTTATAAAAATAACATTAAGTATAATAATTATAAGTGTAATTAAATGTGCAGAGAGCGCTTTTGTTTTACTTTAACTTGTCTGACTCTTATACTTACAACTAAACCATTCACTACAGTCTCAGGCGTGTCTTCTCTTTCTCGTCGCTGCATTCCTGGGCGAGTCCAGCAGCTGGGCATGGGAGCTCCGTGACCTGCGATGGCTGGAGTGTTATGGGAATTCGGGGCGCGGCACGTCATCACACCGCACATGCGCACTTTTCAATAGGGAGAGGACACCGCAAGGGAGGTCTCTCAGTATTCCTGGAGTCTCTCTGACATTATAAGAGAGTAGTCAACTATGTGTTAAATTGCTATTGGTATAGGTATAAGTCAGGGCTATTTCAGTGTCCAGTCAGACATAACTGCACTTAGTCACAAACATTTTGTTATTTTGTTAGCAGTCACAAGTTCATACATCCCTGTAAAATCTACCAAAATGGTAAAGGTTAGGATTTTAAGACTTCTCAAAAGTATGTAATCTCCACATTAAAAATAAAGTAGTGAAATCATTTCTATACAGCTTACATCTTTTCCTTTGTTAAATAGTGAATAAATATTTAATTGTAACCCTGATATGGGATAATATAGTTTATCCACCATTAACAGGCAGAGGGGTCATAGCCCATAAAAATGGATATAAACAGTAAAATGTGTAAGTCTCCAAATGGAGTGTGTTCTGACAAAAATAATTAAGTGATATACCATGATTGGATATATAGTATATAATGGTATAGACACCCTGGTAAAAAAAAAAATCATGGATGGTACCCATATGACTGGGGAGTATAGGAATAGATATGTGTCCTTTGATTGGAAACACCTTAGTGGCAGAAATATTAATTTTTATATGAAATAAAATAGAATTTTCAAATGGCCATTCTATGAAGCAGTAGATGAAGGGTCACATCTGTACCTATTCAAAGATGGATATTGGAGAAGAGAAGACACTTTGTTGTCAAGGGGATTACGGCCGGGTTCTCAGACACCAGTGCTGGGATACTGAAGGAACCTGTTTGAAGGATGTTGGTCCAAAACCATCATTTAATTTGAAGCATTTGGAAGGATAGTGATGTTGTGATCAACTGCAAAATGGCTCTTATACACAACTAACTGTACGCAAAGAGGAACACTCCTCCAAGAAGCATATTTTGTGCCCTTAACTATACTTAAGGGATCGATGCAGTAGAGGAGAGGGGGTAAAACAAGAGTGATCCAAAAGAAGTGACTGAACCTTTGTTCAGACACTCCAGTTGGTTTTGGTACAGAACTCCAGAACTGGCTGAACGACTTCTGGGAAGGAATGGGACACCCTACAGAAACTCAAGGAGTCAGAAAATCAAGTTGGAATATGATGACTATAAAATAACCAGAATTGTAACTTAGAAGAAGATGCTAAAGTATCTTGGTGAGAAAACTTAATTGGTCAAAGTCCAAAACAAAGATTATTCTTCAACCTTATCATCCATCCCATAATCCCATTTTCTTGGCACTAATCATGTACCTTGCTATAATATTACAAAAATATTGAAAGACTGGCTAAACAAATACAAACACAGTTAACCTACATATGGAAGAACAACATACTAGTACTAAAAGACATCAAATGATGAACTATTAAAGGAAGGCGGTATGGAATTTGTGTGTTCCTCAAGTACAATGTTTGTGGGTCTTCATGGAAAATATTTGCAAGTACTGGACTTGCGGGCTACAAGCTTTGTGGATTTTATGGACATTTGAGCTTCACTGCATGAATTGCTTTATGCCAATTTGATCTTTATTACAGGAATAATTGTTTACATGAATGAAAGTATATATTTTTTCTCTCTACCATAGCTCTACATACCCTCAGTGCTATTCCACTATGGTTCCACCTCTAAGAGTATTCTTTTCCTACTGTGCACGAATAACACTAGTGTTTTCCTCTATAGTCAGAAGGGAGAGGATAAATGAGGGTTGGCAATCATTGGAGTCCCTCTTGCTCTGACTTTCTTTTTAGTTTTAATTCAAACACCAAAACAGGGATAGATTAGTGATAGCACGGTGGCATAGTGGTAGCACTTCTGCCTCACAGCACTGGGGTCATGAGTTCAATTCCCGACCATGGCCTTATCTGTGTGGAGTTTGTATGTTCTCCCTGTGTTTGCGTGGGTTTCCTCCCACACTCCAAAAAACATACTAGTAGGTTAATTGGCTACTATCAAAATTGACCCTAGTCTCTATCTGTCTGTCTGTGTGAGTGTGTGTGTCTATATTAGGGAATTTAGACTGTGAGCTCCAATGGGGCAGGGATAGATGTGAATGAGTTCTCTGTACAGTGCTGCGGAATCAGATATAAAGAGGTCACCCTGCCATAATCACAACCAACCACAGGCCGGTCAGCAGAGGGCTGGATACTCTAAAGAGATGGGGTCCATGAAAAAAAGCACTCTTCTCCCTAGGGGTACCCAGCCCTGTGCTGAAAGCACCAGCATGTCCTGACACCCAGGGCCTGTAGTGCACCAAGACAAAATGTAAATAAAACACACACACACACACACACACACACACACACACTGTTTTAAAAATAACTTTATTTTAAATAAAAAAAACACCCCTGTAGTACTCACCAACATTCAGGCTCTTTATCTGTCATCCATGCTTATTCATAAACTAAAATAAAATACATACATGTTCTTGCAGCTTGAGACCTAAAAAAAACCCCACAGCATCATTTCTTGTCAAACTCCGCAAACTATATTTGCAAGTCCACTTTTGTGTCGTTTGTGTGTTAATAATAAAAACTATATTACGCCAGATTTGCTTTTATTTCTTATTTTATGCATGAACTACGGATACATTGTGCAAAAGTGGTGATTGGAGTAATACATCCAGGACATGAGAGTTGATTAAACGAGGAAAATCATACATCGATTGTAGTCTACTACACATGTGTCACTCACCGGACTGTGAGTGCTACTTCTCGTGTATTTAGGAACCGTGGCCGTCCGCCATCCTGAGGGTCTGCGCATGTGCAGCCCTTTCAAGCCTTCAGTACCTGTTGCTTTTCATTAATTGGCTGATCAGGCAACACTCCCTATTTAAAGCACCTGTGGTCAATACCTCGTTGCCTGATCTTGGAGTCTCATTCCCATGAGCCTCTGAAGGTGTTCCTGTGTTTCCTCATGTATTCAGCCCTGCTGATTCCTGTTTATTCGATTGTGGTTTCCAGACCACTTCAACTCTCGTGTGTTCCTCGTGTCTGCAACCAGCTGATTCCTATCCGCTGACTCCATTGCTTCTACTGAGTTCCTGCTCACCACAACTCTCCTGTGTTCATCGTGGCTGCACCAGCTGATTCCTATCCGCTGCCTCCGTTGCTGCTACAGAGTTCCTGCTCACTTCAACTCTCCTGTGTTCATCGTGGCTGCACCAGCTGATTCCTATCCGCTGCCTCCGTTGCTGCTACAGAGTTCCTGCCCACCTCAACTCTCCTGAGTTCATCGGGTCAGCGCTCCGCTGCTTCCATCTCTACTACTGGATATCAGACCGCCTCAACTCTCCCGTGTTCTTCATGTTTCCAGTTCCACATACTACTGCTTCCGGAGTATTGCCTCGTTCATGCTGGTTTACCTACCGTGCGCTGCACCAACCTGATTACCGCTTCCACCTTCCAGTGGTCTCTCCTCCTGCCGGCCTTCAGCCGTTCAGGTATCCCTGCACGTCTCTCTGACAGCCTGCTCTCCTGAACCGCGGTATGCATACTTCTCATTGACTTTGCTTGTGTATTGCATATCTAGCTGGACTGAGTTGTGTTCTCCTCCGGAGTCCTCTATCCACTGAGACTATTGCTACCATTGACTTTGTTTTCTATTGCCTGGATAGTTATTGTGACTTTGTAGATTTAAGCAGTGCTGCTCAGTTATTATTGTATTGTGGAGATCATCGTGGGATCAAGTTCTGTGTGCCCGTGTATACTCTGCATTGCATTCATCTCCTCGTGCCCCTCCTCACATATATATATTGCAGTGGTACAACTTGCTGATGCAGACCACTGACTCCTGTTCCCTGTGACACCTGTTTCAAGTATCCTCTCACATAGCAGTGGTACAACTTGCTAAATGCAGACCACTGACTTCCCTGTTACCTACTTTCACCTGGATTCCATTCCTTCACCTAGACAGCGGTACAACTTGCTATACGCAGACTGCTGACTCTCACTACCTCCTCGCTACTCCTGGACATTCTACCTCACTATAGCAGTGGTACAACTTGCTATACGCAGACCACTGACTTTCCTCACGTTTCCTTGTCCATCTACTTCCTCGTGTACAGTCATCTACTCATTACCAGTGCTGCTAGTCATAGACTTTCCTCGAGCATTCTCTCACCATCTGCTGTTTCTCCTGTTCCGTTGTCACCCTGCTACCAGAGTACCATATTACCAACTATACTACTCTGGTAAGTCCATCATCTGGTGATATCCTGGGTAAAGACTCCTAGTGCCCGTGACAACATGTGTCTAAAGGAAGCCTTCAGTGGAGTACAGATGTATTTATTTGGAATGAAGAGCTGCTTTTGATTAATTGGCTTCCTGTGAGTGTAAACACAAGAGGGAGAAACTTGGAAAATCAGTATATTGACAAAAGACATTTTATTTTTATTTTTTCACTATTATTTTATGGTGGACTGAGTATTTTATTTATAGGATAGGGCAAGCACCAGCCCTACAGGATCTTTTTTGTTTGAATTTAGCCACATTGGTTGGTTTGTGAGTCCGATCTCTGGGTCTGTGTAGGCTAGTTCCCCAGGTGCGCCTTATTAGAGTTATATTGTATATATCTTGCTACTTAACTTGAACTACTGTGAATACCTTGATAACTGTAACTTCTGCCTGAACTATATTGATATAATACATATTAACTAGTGTTTGATTTATATAGCTATTCAACTAAAAATATCTTAATAGCATGACTAATATAAGATAATATAAGTGCTGCAACAATAATTACCTAGAATGAGAAAGTAAGTAGAAGTGCTGGAAATTCAAGAAATAGTTAATTTCAGCATTTTTAACAAACAAATTGGTAACTTTAATATTGTTACATTGCTTTACTTATGCTGAATAATAGCACAATAGAAAATTGTGTGTGTATAATAGAGATGAGCGCACTCGGATTTCCTGAATCCGAGCCCACCCGATCCGAGTCGGATCCGAGACAGATCCGGGTATTGGCGCCAAATGAAAACTTGAAAGCGAGGCTCCGAGTCATAATCCCGTTGTCGGATCTCGTGATACTCGGAACCTATAAATTCCCCGCTAGTCGCCGCCATCTTCACTCGGGCATTGATCAGGGTAGAGGGAGGGTGTGTTAGGTGGTGCTCTGTTCTGGTAGATCTCGTGCTGTGCTGTTTAGTTCTGTGCTGTGCTGTGCTGTGCTGTGTTCTGTTCTGCAGTATCAGTCCAGTGGTGCTGTGTGCTGTGGTCTGTGCATCTAAGGGCATAGTTATTTCCCCATTATTCCCAAGTGTTTAAAAAATTTTAAAAAAGTTATAAAAAAAAATACAAAAAACGAATTAAAAAAGTTTTTAATTACAACAAAATTTGCCAAACCAATCCTGCAGTATAAGCCCATTGGTACTGCAATATTACCAAGTTCACACATTCAGCAGTAAAAGTCCAGTGGTACTGCTGCAATATTACAAAGTTCACACATTCTGCAGTATCAGTCCAGTGGTGCTGTGTGCTGTGCTCTGTCAATTTTGAGTTCAGTGGTGCTGCTGGGTCCTGTGTGCTGTGTCCTGTTCAGTCCAGTGGTGCTGTGTCCTGTGCTCTGTGCTTCTAAGGGCATAGTTATTTCCCCAATATTCCCAAGTGTTTAAAAAATTCAAAAAAAGTTAATAAAAAAAATATACAAAAAACTAATTAAATTTTTTTTTAATTACAACAAAATTTGCCAAACCAATCCTGCAGTATAAGCCCATTGGTACTGCAATATTACCAAGTTCACACATTCTGCAGTATCTTGTGCTACATATAATGGAAAGCAAAAATTTGGAGGATAAAGTAGGGAAAGATCAAGACCCACTTCCTCCTAATGCTGAAGCTGCTGCCACTAGTCATGACATAGACGATGATATGCCATCAACGTCGTCTTCCAAGCCCGATGCCCAATCTCCTAGTACAGGGCATGTAAAATCCAAAAAGCCCAAGTTCTCAAAAAAAAGCAAAAAGAGAAACTTAAAATCATTTGAGGAGAAACGTAAAGTTGGCAATATGCCATTTACGACAGGTAGTGGCAAGGAACGGCTTAGGCCCTGACCCGTGTTAATGACTAGTGGTCCATCTTCACCCAAGGATCTTAGCCCTCCTCCTCCTCCCCCCCCTACAAAAAATTGAAGAGAGTTATGCTGTCAGCAACAAAACAGCAAACAACTCTGCCTTCTAAAGTGAAATTATCACAAATCCCCAAGGCGAGTCCAAGGGTGTTGGTGGTTGTCAAGCCTGACCTTCCCATCACTGTATGGAAAGAGGTGGCTCGGGAGGAGGCTATTGATGATGTAGCTGGCACTGTGGAGGAACTTGATGATGAGGATGGTGATGTGGTTATTGTAAATGAGGCACCAGGGGGGGAAACAGCTGATGTCCATGGGATGAAAAAGCCCATCGTCATGCCTGGTCAGAAGACCAAAAAATGCACCTCTTCGGTCTGGAGTTATTTTTATCCAAATCCAGGCAACCAATGTATGGCCATATGTAGCTTATGTAAAGCTCAAATAAGCAGGGGTAAGGATCTTGCCCACCTAGGGACATCCTCCCTTATACATCACCTGAATAACCTTCATAGTTCATAACCGTCATCGGTACAGGGACACCTAAATCCCGTGGTCCAGTTGGATACACACCAGCAACACCCTCCTCGTCAACTTCCTCCACGATCTCCATCAGATTGAGTCCTGCAGCCCAAGTCAGCAGCCAGACTGAGTCCTCTCCAATACGGGATTCATCCGAGGAATCCTGCAGCGGTACTCCTACTACTGCCACTGCTGCTGTTGCTGCTGTTAGTCGGTCATCTTCCCAGAGGGGAAGTCGTAAGACCGCTAAGTCTTTCACAAAACAATTGACCGTCCAACAGTCGTTTGCCATGACCACAAAATACGATAGTAGTCACCCTATTGCAAAGCGTATAACTGCGGCTGTAACTGCAATGTTGGTGTTAGACGTGGCGCCCGGTGTCCGCCATCAGTGGAGTGGGATTTAGAGGGTTGATGGAGGTATTGTGGCCCCGGTAACAAATTTAGTACCGGGGCCACCCCACTACACAGTCCAGAATTTTTGTGAAATTCAGAGCCATGGAGGGTTTTTTATTAATTATATTGTGGTGACCACTCCTCTACGCAGTCCAGGTACATTTTTTGGTGCGATTAAGACCAGTTGATGGTTTTCTTATTATATTGTGGTGACCCACTCCTCTACGCAGTCCAGATATTTATTGGTGCGAATCATACAAGTTCAGGGTTTTTAAATTATATTGTGGTGACCCACTCCTCTACGCAGTCCAGGTACATTTTTTGGTGCGATTAAGACCAGTTGATGGTTTTCTTATTATATTGTGGGGACCACTCCACTACGCAGTCCAGAAAGATACCTCGTTGCAACGTTTTGGACTAATAACTATATTGTGAGGTGTTCAGAATACACTGTAAATTAGTGGAAATGCTTGTTAATGAATGTTATTGAGGTTAATAATAGCGTAGGAGTGAAAATAAGCCTAAAACCTTGATTTTTGAACTTTTTATGCTTTTTTCAAAAAAAATCCGAATCCAAAACCTTAAATCCGAACCAAAACCTTTCGGCAGGTGTTTTGCGAAACGAATCCAAACCCAAAACATCGCGAAAATCCGAATCCAAAACACAAAACACGAGACACCAAAAGTCGCCGGTGCACATCCCTAGTGTATAATAACGTATTTAATACACTATTCCCCCTCTAACAACATCACAACTGTATTTGTGTTTCACTTTCGTAAATGGGTCTGAGCGGTAAATTTACTAAAGGACAGTTTAATAAAACCGCCACTTTTTTGATGGTTTTTCATACAGATTTACTAAAGGCAAAACTGCTGCAAAACAGTCAGAAAAGTTTTGTTGTACAAAGCACATTAAAAATCTGTATCAACCCACTGGAAAAAAACGCAGAAAATACTGCTAAAAAAGAGGAGACTGTGAGAGAGAGCTCAAACAGCATGCCGTTTTATCAGTCTAGCCTCACAATAGTGAGAGGCTAGACTCCCCTTCTGTATCATCCCAGTGCTAAAAGGAAATGGTAATACCTCACAAGATCCCCATCAATTAAATAAGTCCTTTTGTTAACTCCCTTCTATAAGTTTCTATAATGCGATGTCCACCGTTATTATTATGCAATCAGAGAGGTGCTACTACCTAACTTTAATTTGAAATCAGTGAAATAAAAAAAGTATGCGGAGTGATATATTATTTTCTTTATAGCTCAATGCATTTAGAATAAGACTTAAAATATTCACAAATAGTTTTTTGGGTGATACTAGAAATCTTATATACTGTTTCTCAATTCTTTATAGTGTGGAATTGGGATTGTAATTTCGCTATTATTTGCCCCTATAATTGGACCATCAAGAATTCAAATAAGATACACTCTTTTGTTAGAAAATTAGATTTTTGTATATCTAGCTCTGAGGGAGAGAGCTCCAATGTTTGTAAAATTGTAGACTTCACTCTCCATTCATTCATATGTGACAGTACAGTGCCTGAATATTTAATCACTGATAATAGTTCTCTAAATAACGGGTAATACAGTTTTATTGTCTCCAATATCAGGAGAGAGAGACAAGAGTGAAATTGATGGTGTCACTTGCTCCTAATGTTTCCTATTGTTATTGTATGTAGTTAGATATAATCAATTATACCTTGTCATTACACAAGATGTACAATTGTCCTAATATGGGTTTCTTTTAATGAACATATGCACAGGTCTATAAGTTGGTAATGTTCTTTTGTAAAAAAAAATAAGAATACAAAATAGAAAAAAATATAATTATAGAAATGTATCTAGAAACAGGCTTTTCAAAATTAAGTGACTGGTGTGAAGGTGGTGGCCCAAGCCAAAAACATGTGTTTTGTTTGTAAAAATAAAAATAATAGAGGGAAGTAGTCAGCACATGCAAATTTGTAAAATATATGAAAAGGTGGATCGCCATTGTGACTAATTTTACATAAATATAGGTCAAAAATGCAGCACACTTTAGATACTACTACTTACAAAAACAAACATGTTTGTGCAATAGTCTCTGTAATATCTTAAATAATATGACAAACGTTCTTAGTGCACCTTTCAATAAAATTGTTAATGCCCATGTAACGCAAGGTGACCTCATTCAGATGGGAACCTATACTAACAATTAATTACCATAACCTCTCTCTCTTGCATCTCCATGTAGGTTATATATAATGATGGTATGACCCTACACTAATTAAAAACACTAGATTTGGGGGGTGGGGGGATAATTTCGGTGAATAAACTCCAGGGAGATATCAGATTCTAGCTATAATTTTGTAGAATGTACTAAATAAGTGATAACTAAAAACTGATTGGTTGCTGTAGACAACATATCCACTTTCCAAACCTGCCAGAAAGTCACAGCTTGATACATTTTCCCCCAGATGTCTCCAGCTGCTAGACACGTGATGTGAGAAGCAGCTCCTGCTCTGAGTGCTGGAGGACACCAGTGTCAATGCGTGCACTATGTGCGCACATGAATCCAGACCTGTGGAACTGGCTGACATCTGCTTATTCCTCCACGGGAGGAATTGAGTGGATGGCCAGGGGGCAGCTGCTGTGGGTAACCATGATCCAGTGGGAGATTTAATAGTGACACCATGTAAGTGGAGTGGTTGAAAAGGTTGCCTCGATGAAGCCCAGTCCTGGGATCAGCATTTCTCTGGGAAGGAATTTACAAACCAATATTATTTCCTTCACAGGATCAGACGCCAGGGGAGTACCACAGACACAGTAATCCATTCTATAGTCTCTCATATCAACCATGTCTCACTTTAATTACATGTACAGGGCGATTCAAAAGTCGCAGTACACCCTCTTATTTCAAAAACTCTACAGGAATTGGGCCGATTGGCCGATTTCAAGATGGCGCCCATGTTTGGAACATACCGTAAAAGGTAGACCACGTCACCCATACCTTACTGGAGTATTCAGGTTTCCAAATTTCCTGTAGTTTTTAAAATAAAAGGGTGTACTGCGACTTTTGAATCACCCTGTATTTCTATTATTAGAATTTCCTAGTTACTTATCTTTGATTGATTCTAACCCAAGCTTAGTTGTTTGCATTTCAGATGTATTACCTTTCTTGGCATTTCGTAATGCTGCGAGTGATCTATTAATGGACTATAATTTCATTTTCACCATCACCATTTATTTATATAGTGCCACTGATTCTGCAGCGCTGTACAGAGAACTCATTCACATCAATCCCTACCCCATTGGAGCTTACAGTCTAAATTCCCTAACATACACACACTACGGTCAATTTTGATAGCAACCAATTAACCTACCAGTATGTTTTTGGAGTGTGGGAGGAAACCGGAGCACCCGGAGGAAACCCACGCAAACACAGGGGAACATACAAACTCCACACAGATAAGGTCGTGGACGGGAATTGAACTCATGACCCCAGCGTTGTGAGGCAGGAGTGCTAACCACTAAGCCACCGATGACTGTTTCACAAGTGACTGCTGCATAATAGTGTCTTGTGTACCCTCTTATCCTCAGCCCCCTAATAGCAGATCAGTCACTTTTGTAACAGACTTTGTGACAAAGAAAGTGAAAACAAAACCCAATAATAGTTCACTAGTTAGGTACTAGCGGGGAGTACGTGCTAATATAGAAACAGTGATTTCAGGAACAGGTACCACAGCATGAAAGTATAATTAAATATATCTCTTGTATTTATGAATGAAGCAGGTGTTGGCAGGGACTGAAACGGTCATTTAGCCTAGCAGCACTAATACCATAAAAAGATCTTTTACTGCATAATGAAATTATGTTACTGGAGGGGATTAAAATTGTAAACATTTTACAGCTGAATGGTACTAATCTACCACCAGCCACTTAAAGATTTAGAGCGGTTATAAAATACTTAGAAGGTACTGTGGGGCTACAATCATAAAAGCCCTACTTATCAGAAAGTGCTAATATTAAATAGTGGGCAATATCATTGCATTTATTTTCAGAGGGTTAGTACAGCCAAGGAAATTAGATTCATAAGATAACAAAAATCCTTTTTAAGCTCGTAAAATATTATGTCATTAATCTGTGAATCTAATCTTTATCATAGAAAATAAATATCCCATCCAGATACATAGGATTCTATTACAAACTATTACATTAGCAACATAGTTGCTACAATTAAGGCTCTTGTATACAAAGTAAAACATATGTCACTTCCTAGTACTCGCTATTTAAGCACATAGGTATAATCTATTCATTAGCGGAGACATAAAGGGACAAGTTAGTCAAGGAATTATTTTTGAAAAAGGGAACCTTTATGCTATTACACTAGACACTGCACTTTGCAGTCTTACTTCACCTATTTAGTATGTTGTCAGGCATTTTAATTCCGAACTATTTGTCATTTATATATGTCCCATTTTGTTTTCTAATTCATGAAGTTAATAAAGAATATTCTTGATGTTGAAGTAATAGGAACTGCTAAGTTTTGGTGCATATGATACTTCTGTATATCACCTTTATCCGAATTCAGTGCACTTTAATGTCTGTCTCATTATTCCTAATGTAACACAAATAAATTCTATAAGTGTCATTATTGTTTTAGCATGTGCTGAATTATTTCTACCATTAAACCACAAGGTACTGATAATAGTCAATGAGTGGAGAATGTTGGCATTGACAGCAAATTATTCAGGCCTTTGTGATCATCAAAGTTTTAAAATACACATTTTCAAATCCAGAAATACTTTTCACTAAATCACCAGCAAAGAAGTTTCACTTAAAAAATGGGACTAAAAAAACTGCATGATTTTATTACACAAAATGAATTGTACATGAATTGCACAAGAGACAAAAAATGAGATGGCATGAGGCTGCCTCCTTTTAGCGGTCTTCCACATTTTGAGAATAATGTCTGACGATGGGAAGTCTCTGTGATGAAACTGGGGAAATGTTTAACCAAACTGGCCTGTGCATGGGGCTCACCAAAGGTGTATGGCCAGGATTCATCATTCTTTCAGTAATCAGTAGTCCTTTTGTACCACAGTTCTTTCATAATCTACTCCATCAGATCCAGTGCTGCCCCCTTGGCTTAACACCAGGCAGGTAGGGGCTTCATCCAGTAGAACCCCCTGCTTTTCACGTTCTTTCATCAGTTGCTCTGTCAGCTCTACGCTTTCATATCTCACCAGTTGCAAGCGCAGAAATCCATCATCATGCTCTTTATACCTGTGAGGAAAAAATTAAAGAGAAATATATAATCATATACTGTGCTCCTTTTTTGTGGTCTAGATATGTGTGTATAACATATGAATTGTAATAATAAATATTAATGCATAACTGTTAGTGAATGTAAAACACATCTGCATATGATGCTCACCTCATACAAGCAAATTTCCTTGTTTCATACCTAAATTTGTGTATTAAAAGAATAAGGACCTTTGAGTTTCATGATATGTATAAAACACTCAGCCTTCAGCCTTGAAGCTTTTATTATATTTAAATCAATGGTGACCTGTAATATTCTTATATTTTACAGTAGAAGAACAAATAAAGCAACATTTATCGATCCCATAGATTGTAAGCTTGCGAGCAGGGCCTTCTCACCTCTTTGTCTGTTTTACCCAGTTTGTTTATTAGTTTACTATGTTTGTCCCCAATTGTAAAGCACTACGGAATATGTTGGCGCTATATAAATAAATGATGATGATGATATATTTGTAGACAGTAAGTTGACAGCTGTGACAGCCTTAGTTGTATATGGGGCTAATTTCCACTTTCTAATGCACATATAAAGTTCAATTCATTTTCTGAACAAAAATTTGTCACTAGATATGTAAAACTCACAGCCAAGCACCAAGACCAGTCTAATCATAAGCACCACAAAATTTCATAAACTGACGTACTGAATGCCTCCTTTCAGGAAACAAACCCTTTCCAACCCTCTTTTAGGAAAACATTCTCCTCAGGAGACAAAACACCACTCCAGAAGACAAAGTAATCCCTCTAGTAGACAAATATCCTTTTCAAACAAAGAAAGGTATTTGTTAATTATACGCTTGCAAATTTAAGTGGATGCTAAAGAAAACGACACTGTCTTGGAGTATTGCTGGTATTCTGGTAGATCTGGGAATTATTAACCAACATCCCTAGTAATTTCAGTTGTCCTGTCTGTAACTACTGCCTCAGAGAACTGTGAGCAGTTAACACTCACTGAGACTAGCAGCTATGTGGCGAAACACCTTACCGGTACTTGATAATTAAAAAGCTGGCAGAGCTCTCAGAGGCTGGAAGTTAGAGAGGGGAAAATGGGAATTTCAATGAGCAGTGTCAGCTCCCCACTTGCGCTCATGTTACCAAAGTCCTCCTTTAAATGACAGTGCATATATTAAGTGGAGGCCATATAATTAACAAGTGCCCGAAAAATCTCCACCCAGTAACCATCATCAACAAGGTTCCTTCCTCTTTAACAAATAAACACTGACAACCACTTTTGTCCTTAAGCTTACTAGGCATTCCACCTTGTTTTAAATCTGAGTGCACACACACATAGACTATCCAACCCTTCTAATGAAAAGGTACTTGTTAGTGCAGCGGTAAAGCTATGTACACAATGCAGGATTTTTCCCCCCAATTATTGTGCCAATCATGCAATAAACAACCATTTAGTGTGTATGCTCCCACTGTCATGTTTCATTTTACCAAAGTACATTGAATGGTTTGATTTAGTTTTATAAACTTCCTAAAAATCACTATCAATCATGGAACGATGGGCAATGTGGAAGTGTGTATGCACTCACGACCAGCAGTGTAGACAGATATCTAAGGTGTGCAGAGTCACGATAATTTTAGCAGATGGTTATGACAGATGAAGAGCACAGATCTGAAGGTAAATGTAGGTGTGTACACTTAAATCTGCATACTCATCTGGACTTGCAGTCGTTGATAAAATCGTTGTAGAAAGCACATCTGCAGTAATTTTCTGCAGTGTGTACACAGCTTAAGACAATGCACATTTTGGGGGGGAATTCAATTGGCTGCATTACTGTAAAAGGTCATGCGGCCTGCGCACTATTACCTTTATAACGGTAATAGTGCACTTAAATACCGTTATTACAGTAGATACAATGCTGGCTTTTTGCTTGCAGCTTCCTGAGCTGTGAGCAGAAAGCCGGGTTAAATTTACCGTAATAACTGTAATACGTTTAACGATGCACTATTTTGGGGGGAACTGAATTCACCCGTTTGAGTAAGCACAAACACTCCATGCCAATTCCTATTGAAAAGTTGCACTGATTTAAGTACTGTTTCAAAATCTTAGAAAAGAACATAGTCTTCACCTGGTCATTTTATGGGACTCAAGAGACTTATTTCAAGCTATCGGTGGTCTGGAAGTTTCATAACGGATAGCCAAGTGATAACCAGTATATACAATACATTTGCAGCAAAGTTGTTTTAGAGAGAGTCACATAGATGTAGCAGCCAACATTTATGGGCATATTCAATTGTTGGCGTTACAGCTAAAAGTAACGCGCCCTGCGCACTATTACAGTCATTACGGTAATAGTGCGCGTAAATACCGATATTAGGATACTTTCTCGCTGGATTTCAGCTCGCGGCTCAGGGAGCTGCGAGCTGAAATCCGGCTTACTATTACCATAATAACGGTAATAGTTTTTCCGCGGCGTAAACTGCTGACAATTGAATATGCCCCTTAGTGACAAGAGGTAAAGTAAGGATAAAAAAACCACAGAAACAAATTTAACTAAGCTACACGTCAAAAGTATTTCTCAGGCCTCTAATCAATGTTTCCTCTAATTTTTAAGTTACATGGGTTGAATTTGTTTTAATTGGCAGAAATCTTCAGAACAGCATATGATGGAGGCATAAAGTAGCCTGCAATGTTCCCATGTGAAATTTAAAGCTATTAGAGTGGTATGTCTACCTTTGGTGCATTTTTTTAATTGTATTAAATGAATATTCAAAGTAATCATACATAATATGTACCGCATATGTAATGTACTGCATAACATCCCCAGTAATTGTCAGCATACAATACCCTGAAAAGACTTATATATCAGGCCCATTTATTCCTTCGTCATCATCATTTATTAATATAGCGCCACTAATTCTGCAGCGCTGTACAGAGAACTCATTCACATCAGTCCCTGCCCCATTGGAGCTTACAGTCTAAATTCCCTAACACACACAAACAGACAGAGAGAGACACAGACTAGGGTCAATTTTGATAGCAGCCAATTATGTTTTGGCGTATAGGAGGAAACCGGAGCACCCGGAGGAAACCCACGCAAATACGGGGAGAACATACAAACTCCACACAGATAAAGCCATGGTCAGTAATTGAACTCATGACCCCAGTGCTGTGAGGCAGATGTTCTAGCCACTTAGCCACGTGCTGCCTTAACATAATTACCATCATGACACCCAACAATAGCCAGCATAACTTGCTAACAACACCAGTATAATAAAACCTGTACATGAATGTCTGTAATGAAGAGTATTGAATACCTTGTCTTCATATGCCCATACAACCCTGAACTATGTGGGATGAAAAACACAGAAGCAACTAGTAATTATTGCTACCGCCTCTGTAATGCACTTTGTTGCTTATTGAATGGGTTGAAAAAAGGGAAATCTGATATGGAAAAGGAGCATTAGTAGACATTATGTGGAATAGCAGCACTCAGTGAAAAGTAACATAATAATTACCAGGGGCTAAATTACAGGGGCAGAAAAAAGAGAGATATGATTTAAGCACTAGTCAGACCATATCTCAAATAAGGTGTATTTTGGGCACCTGTTTTTAAAAAGGAAATATGAGAGCTCAGGGTGATTCAGAGGCAGGCAACTTCAATATTTAAGGGAGTGTACATGTTAAATTGAAAAAAAAAAAAAGATTTAAGTAACTAGGTTTGTTTACATGGGATATAAAGATACCTTAAAAGTGAGGTAATTACTACATATATGAGATCTCTTATACAGAATTTTTGGTACATAGGGTTTTCTGGATAAGGGTATTTCTATAATATAGAGCACCATGCCAAATATATAATAAATACAATTGAAAGAAAAACTCAGCTTTCCCCACAATGCCCCAGCATTATGTTTCCCCTAAATTGCTTACGAGTCATTGGGTTACTAAAGGCAGCAAGGAGCAAATGCTGTTTTTAACAGCAATGATGGGAAAAACAATTTAAATGCCTAAGACTCTTAAACAACTTATATCATTAATAAAATTGACCTTTAAATGCAGGGCTTTACAGAAACTATTCAATCAGTCACCTCAGTCCCCATTGGAGCTTACAGTCTAAATTCTCTATCGCATACACACTGTATGGTCTATATTGTCAGTTAAACCACCAGAATGTTTTTGGGCTGTGGTAGGAAATCAAAGCACTAGGGAAACACATGCAAGCATGGGAAGTACATACAAACTTCACACAGAATTTAACTGTGGAAAATGTTGATGCACTGTCAATTGAAAAAAAATAAATTATTACCCATAGAAATGGGTAATAAGAATGGTGAAAGGTGACCGTCTTGGCTGGCTCATTTCCAGAACTGAACTGTGTAATGGCTTTCTCTATCTACCAACTCAATCTGTAACAAAATCGGAAGAGAGTTTATATGTGAACTTTTTCCCCGAAACTCCTATAGTTTTGGTTAAGTGTGCATAGCTCATTATAGCTCTTCATATTGTGTTATTAGTACCAAAAGATAACCAGGAGTTTCTCGATAAGGAGTAAAAGAATTATAGAAAATAGTGATAATTTTTGTTAACGGTTAGGGCATAAAAACTCCACACTGATAGGGCCCTGGTTGGAATCTAAACCCTGGCAGCAGGGCTGAGAGACAGCAATGATAACCACTGTGCTATTATGCCTTGAAACATTGTTTTATCTCGATATACAAATTCTACTGTACATTGGACTTTATTTATAATAAAGTAAAAAAAAATGTTTAACAATACTCCTCACACTGACTGTAGGAAGAAGGTCACTGTGTCTGTGAGACAAAATGTTTCATTCTGCTTTCCTAAACTTTCCAGGTGAAAAGAGGACATCCACTATCACCATAGGAAGAGGTTTTATCACTGTGATGAACTGTGGAATTCTCAATGAAGCAAGGTGGCTATGGCTGATTTATTAAATGGATTTAAACTGAATTAGATGCCTTATTTACTATAAAGTGTATCTCTACTTCGAATTTGTTGGCTGCATTACTAAAGTGATTAGCCAGTGAAAATTCTGGCAAAGGCACCATCTGTATGGTTTGTACAGGTCTCCTCCAGGTACTTCTGCATCTGTCCTACTTTCAACACAGCTGTCAATCAATCCATGAAACCACAAAATATTAAATGGTGTTATATGGAGAAAAGTACAAATGGTCACAGTACCCAGACAAGCAAAAATGTCAGGATACATTCATTTACACAGTATCATTGTTTTGCACAACTATAATTTGACACAGTCTGTAGAATAAAAAGTAAATCATTTCTCTAACTTATGACATTATATATATATTGATTAATGTATATAAAAAATGCTGGTATACATAGAGGAGTTAGAAAATATATCTGTATGCTGCTCATGCCTAAAATGCCTCTGTTTACTGAAGCTGCAGAATGCAGCAGGTCGTTCTGGGTTGACTTCAAGGCTCTGGAGTAATACTGAAAGAGTGTTAGCTAGTTGATACATGCCAAAGGAATTCCTTGATTAACAGTTGTTACAGTAGTGAAAGGAGCAGCACAGGGTTAAAAGAAGTCGACAAATCTTTTAAATCGAGAAGTACATTTAGTGTTCCTCTAGTCTAAGTTTCAAATTTAAGTCAGTGTTGGTTATATATAATATAAAAGCCTAGTGGCGTGTGTTAGTCTGTGTGTGTGGAAAAAAAAAACCAAGCTGCAGCACCACCTGCTGGGCGGAGTTATACACTGACCTACTAAATTCTTAGTGTGTGTGGAAAAAAAACCTCAGAAAGGGTTGAAATTTGGTATACTAAGATGTTTTTAATTTGTTAATTGTTAAAAGTGTTTATAAAGATTTTAAAAAAATATATATTTCTTGAAGTAGAAGTGACAGTTGGGAGTGGTTGGTGGTTGCCGGGGGTGACAGTGGGGAGTGGGTGGTGGTTGCCGGGGGTGACAGAGCGAGAGGAGTGTGATACTCAGGACCGCTGAGAGAGATCCCTGTGTCTGGATAGACATCTGGATAGATGTGGCGATAAAGATGAAGGATGAGGTGATGGAGAAAAATGATGAGGTGGTGACATGTGGACAAAACCACGTTAAAAAAGGGCACTTACGCCGGGAAGTAACGCTCTTCCCCTGAGGAGGCCTGGCCTAGCCCCAAATGCAAGACAAGAACCTTTTAACACCTTAAGTAGCTTGATTTGACTAGAATGCATGAGTATCATGCACGGGTTAACTTGTATATATAATATATATATATATATATATATATATATATATATATATATATATATATATATCTCTATCGTACAGTGTGTGGTTAATATATTTGATTGAAAATGTGAAATATGTGAATATCTTTTAATTTCCTTATGTATTATACATGTTCTAAAAAGTATTGGTTACAATAGACAATAGTTAATTGCTTAAATATTCACCTGTTTGGCTACAGGATACACCAATATTAAATAATCTTAGGTACAATTAATTGTCTTTAGAGGTTTGGAGTTCACCTGTGTGCAATTAAAATGTTTCAGTTGATTTCATAATAAATAATAATTATTGTCTCATGTTTTGTTGTGGCTGTTTTACTGGCAGTTTTCCAGGTGATTTGTCAAACAACAGCTTAATTAAATCTGATTGATTGTATTGTGATCATGTTAAAAATCGGGATGGTGATTTGTAAAGTGGTGCTTTGTTAAACTGGTTTTCAGCCATTTTAGTAGCAGTTTGGCAGTTGGTAAAACGGACGATTCTGAAACGCTCCAGAAAAATGCCAAAAATTGTCGGTTTCATCAAACTGCCCTTTAGTAAGTCTACCTATAAAATGTCAAAGCAAAGTACAACCTCCTACCAATTAAGAATCGCCCCCTTTTTTAACTTAATTATATTTTGACATTTTATAAATCTCAAGACAAAGTGAACATCTAAACCGTATGGTGGCTTTGCACGATAATTTTCATATAAACAGGTTATATGAAGGAGAAAACTGTCACAAAGGTAAAATGCAATTTCCCAGCAAACAAAGATAAAATAGTGTAGGATAAGGTAAAGGGTTAAGAACTAGTGCTAGTATGGAAGGAGACAACTTTGGTCCTTTTTAATAGGTCATGTCAAATGCTCCCTGTACCCAATCCAATTTACCTTCTGAATTGATTCAGAAGGTAAATTGCCCTTCTGCTCCACGGGAGGTTTCTGTTCTCCCTGAGCTCGCCTTAGGACACTTGCGTTACGGTTTGACAGGTGTACCGTCCCAGTCAAACTCCCCACCTGCCACTGTCCTCGCAGCCTTGAGGCTGACATATCGGGCAAGTTTGGACATGTTCAACAGCACCTAAAGGCTTCTGTTGCGATGTGGGAAGCCAGTTTTTTGGATTGTGGATATGTCACAGATTGTAGTCTCATTACAAGAAGAAACATGGCTGGCATAGGGCTGATGTGAAAACCAAAGACCAGAAATAAAGCATTATACACCGTCCCCAAAGATCCCAATGCAGCTGGGCATACAGCCTTCCTCAGTGTGTCATCTAAAGCAATCCAAGAAAGCAGAGAGTGGAAGATATTGGATGTGCTGAAGTAAGATACCAGCGAAACTGAGTCTTTAGGTCTTTCTTTGGCTGTCAAACACGTGGAGGTCCTCTTAATATCGAGCCAAAGCCTATTACAAGTGTCATCTGTTGTCATAAGTACATTTTATCTCCACCTCTCCAAATAGGAGAATCACCCTGAATTATGATTGGTGTGGATAATGCTGCTATTAAAGTGATCTATGAAGAGAGAGCTTTTTAAAGCTACTTGATACACTTTAGGAAAGTATTCAGGTGTCTGGAAATCTTAAGAGTAAACATATATGTCTAGTTCGGGCAGTTAAATGCCTTTTGAACATCTAAGATTCAGCATTCCTTTTGAATGTGTATTCAGCTGACCAGATCGTTTTTTTCTGTATGTTTTTGGAAGTCTGACAACCTGAAACAAAAAACAACCTGGTCAGGGTATATTAAAGACTAAAGTGTCAGACAACCTATTTGCAAACATGTTAACAAAACAATTGTATATCCAAATCAATCAAAGAAATTAATCTATAACTATTACAGTTCAGTAAATCCATTTCCTCCTTGGGAATCAATGTAATTATTGCTTGTTGTACAAGAGACTTGGGAATTCCTGTTTAAAAAGGAATTAAATCAGTCAACAGATGTGTGGAACTGGGGAGAGGTTTTTATTTGCACAGTGAATCAGGCATGCCTATTTGACCGCCACTTATGCACCTCTATTACATGGACACTCTCGAGTTGAAGGATGGAGTGCATCAATATTGGTGTTCAAATACATGATCTGCTTGTCCACTATAGGTGGACTCTCTCACACACACATTGCCCAGTTTCCTGTTATCTGAGTGCTTATAATGTTACTGTTTTCAGGGGTACTAACTTTGCCTGAAATCTTGACATTGACTGAACTCCACCTCTAACTCTTTTCTGACTTCGCTTTTGTTTTCCAATTCTGTATTGTGATTATTATTCTGGTTCATGGCCATGGTTTTTGACCGTTTATAGTTTTGTACAGCCACTGCTGATCTAGTTCCTGACTCTGCTTTCCTCCCCTCAATGTCCTCTAACTTTACCGCGGAAATAAAACTATCAAAGGCACTAGCAAGATTCCAAATAATCTAATTGTATTTTACTATATAGCAGGTTCAATAAAATTCACTTCTACTGAATCAATATTTTTGGGAAAGCATTTGAAGTCAGGAGCCCAGGAAACAGATATGCCATTCCCACCCTCTGAGATTACCTAAGAACAGTAAATTGCTAATTTCCTAACTTCTAATGCGTTTATAGGATCTACTATATAAATGCCTAGTGGCGTGTGTGGAAAAAAAACAACCAAGCTGCAGCGCCACCTGCTGGGCAGAGTTATACACTGACCTATATATTTCTTGAAGGAGAAGTGACAGTTGGGAGTGGTTGGTGGTTGCCGGGGGTGACAGTGGGGAGTTTTTAACACCTTAAGTAGCTTGATGAAGGATGTGGCGATGAAGATGAAGGATGAAGTGATGGAGAAAAATGATGAGGTGGTGACATGTGGACAAAACCACGTTAAAAAAGGGCGCTTGCGTCGGGAAGTAACGCTCTTCCCCTGAGGAGGCCTGGGCTAGGCCCAAATGCATGACAAGAACTTTTTTAACACCTTAAGTAGCTTGATTTGACTAGAATGCATGAGTATCATGCATGGGTTAACTTGTATTTATATATAGATCTAGGAGTAAACTATATTGCCACGTGAGAGTCACAGTTGTACAGTACACAAATAACATTGGGAGCATCACAATACTAATTTGAGAATAACTATAATTATTATTATTATTATTATGATCATCATTTATTTGTTAGGCGCCACAAGGTATCCGCAGCGCCGCACACAGTACTAACAGTAGACTATACAAGGTGAAACCATACAGAACAATGAACAAAAAGTACCAATACTTCAGAAACTCCGGCTAGTCATATGCAGTAAAGACGGAGCGGAAGAACAGGTATGGAGACAGGAGGGGAGGGGGCTCTGCTCATACGAGCTTACATCCTAAGGGAGGGTAAACAGACCAGGCACAAGAGGAGCCAGTTGAGGCAAGAGGAGAGAAGGGAGGACGAGCAAAGGGAGGAGATGGGGGTTAAGTAGATGGTTGGTAGGCTTTGAGGAAGAGGTGAGTTTTGAGTGCACGTTTGAAGGAGCACAGAGTAGGAGAGAGACGGATGGAACAAGGGAGGTCGTTCCAGAGAAGGGGGCTGCACGGGAAAAGTCTTGGATTCTGGAGTGGGAAGAGGTGATAAGGGTGGAGGAGAGGCGGCGGTCGTTGGCCGAGCGCAGGGAGCGGGCAGGAGTGTGAATGGACAGGAGGTTAGAGATATAAGGGGCAGTAGAGTTGGAGAGAGCCTAGTAAGTGGTGGTGAGGAGTTTGAAAAGGATTCAGTAGGGGAAGGGGAGCCAGTGTAAGGCAAGGCAGAGAGAGGAGGAGCGGCGTCAGAGGAAGATGAGTCTTGCGGCCGCATTGAGTATAGAGCGGATGGGGGAGAGACGGGAGTGGGGGAGGCCAGTGAGGAGGAGGTTACAATAATCAAGGCTGGAGATGATGAATGCGTGGATGATAGTTTTGGTGGCCTCCTGAGAGAGAAAGGGACGAATGTGGGTGATGTTGCGTAGTTGGAAGCGACAGGCTTGGGCAAGGGAATGAATGTGGGGGGCAAAAGAGAGAGAAGAGTCGAGGGTGACACCCAGGCAGCGAAGTTGGGTGACAGAGGAGATGGTGGTGTTGTTGACGACAATAGAGAGGTCATGGTGGGATGGGAGTCTGGGCGGAGGAAAAACAATGAGTTCAGTTTTAGAGATATTGATTTTGAGAAAGCGCTCGGGCATCCAGGAGGAGATGGCGGAGAGGCAGTCGGATACCCGAGCGAGGAGGGTGGAGGAAAGATCAGGAGAGGAGATATAGAGTTGAATGTCGTCATCATAAAGGTGATACTGAAGACCGAAGGAGGAGATGAGAGCACCAAGGGAGGAAGTGTAGAGCGAAAAGAGTAGAGGGCCAAGAACAGAGCCCTGCGGGACTCCTACGGGGAGAGGGTAGGGGGAGGAGGAAGAACCAGACGTGGATACAGAGAAGGAGCGATTAGCGAGGTATGAGGCGAATCAGGCATGGACAGAACCAGAGAGGCCGAGAGAGAGAAGAGTTTGCAGCAGGAGGGGGTGGTCCACGGTGTCAAAGGCTGCAGAAAGGTCAAGGAGGATGAGTACGGAGAAGTGACCCTTGGATTTGGCTGATAGGAGATCATTAGTAACCTTGGCCAGGGCAGTTTCGGTAGAATGGAGGGGGCGGTAGCCAGATTGGAGAGGGTCAAGGAGAGAATTGTCCGCGAGGTGCCTGGTTAGGCGGCTGCAGACAATCCGCTCAAGAAATTTGGAGGCATAGGGGAGAAGAGAGATAGGGCGATAATTAGCAAGAGAGGTGGGGTCAAGATTGGGTTTTTTGAGGATAGGAGAGATAAGAGCGTGTTTAAAAGAGGAGGGTACTACACCAGAGGAGAGTGATAGGTTGAAAAGGTGTGCTAGGTAAGAGCAGGCCGTTGGAGAGAGAGAGAGCGAAGGAGGTGGGAGGGGATGGGATCGAGAGGGCAGGTAGAGGGTGGAGAGGAAAGAATAAGGGAGCGAACTTCTTCACCGGTTGTAGGGCTGAAGGAGCACCAGAGTTGGTTGATCGGGGGAGGTGAAGCGAAGAGGGTGGCGGGAGAAGGGGAGGAGGAGATGTTCAGTCTGATGGCCTCAATTTTCGAAGAGAAGAAAGTGGTGAAGTCAGAAGCGGAGAGGGAAGGCGGGACAGAGGGGGAGATGAGGGAGCTGAAGGTGGCAAAGAGGCAGCAGGGATTGGAGGACTGGGAAAAAATGAGGGACTTAAAGAAGGATTGTTTAGCGAGGGAGAGGGCAGAGGAGAAAGAAGACAGTATGAATTTAAAGTGGAGGAAGTCAGCCAGGGAGCGAGATTTCCTCCAGAGGCGTTCAGCAGTGCAAGAGCATCTTTGGCGGAAGCGGGTGAGTTTTGAGTGCCAGGGTTGGGGAATAATGCGGCGTCGGCGGATAGAAGAGGCCGGGGCAACAGCGTCCAGGGGAGTGGTGAGGGAGTTATTGTAGAGAGAGGAGGTCTGGTCGGGACAGGCAAGGGAGGGAAGGGGTGAAAGGAGAGTTTTGAGAGAGGAGGAGAAGGAGGTGGGGTCAATAGCATCCAGGTTACGTCTAGTGAGGGTGGCTTTGGGCGAGGCAGGAGCAGAGGAGGAGGACAGAGTGAAGGAGAGGAGGTGGTGGTCAGATAGTGGGAAGGGAGAGTTGGAGAAGTCAGAGAGATCACAGAGATGAGAGAAGACAAGGTCAAGTGAGTGACCAAGACAGTGGGTGGGGGAAGAGGTCCACTGAGTAAGGCCTAGGGAGGAGGAAATGGCGAGAAGTTTAATGGTGGCGGGGTCAGAACAGTTGTCAATAGGGATATTAAAGTCGCCAAGTATGATGGAGGGAAGGTCAGAGGAAAAGTAGTGGGGGAGCCAGGCAGAGAAGTTGTCAAGAAAAATGGAGGAGGGGCCTGGGGGACGATAGATGACAGAGACACGGAAGTGGATGGGGAGAAGAGACGGATGGAGTGTACTTCAAAGGAGGAGAAGGAGAGGGAAGGTAAAGTGGGAATAACACGAAAAGTGCAGTTAGGGGATAGGAGGAGGCCCACACCGCCTCCTGGACGTTCATCTGGTCTGGTGGAGTAGGTGAAGGAGAGGCCCCCGTAGGAGAGAGCGGCGGGTGAAACGGTATCAGAAGAAGTAAGCCAGGTTTCAGTGATGGCAAGAAGATTAAGAGAGTTGGAGATGAAGAGGTCATGGATGGAGGAAAGTTTGTTGCAGATGGACCTGGAGTTTCAGAGGGCACATGAGAAAGGGAAGGAGGGAAGAGGGGGGATGCGGATGAGATTATCAGGGTTGATGGAGCGAGGGGGAGGGTGAGGCAGTGAGAGTTGGGCGAGAGAAAGGGGCTAGGGGAGAGGATGGGTATAGGAAAGGAGCGGGGCGGCATGGTGAGAGACAGGGGGGAATTGGAATGAGAGAAGGGGCAAGTAGAGGGTAAGGGCAATTAGCGCAGAAGTGAAGGCAGCAACAGGGGCCAGAGTGGTCGAGTTAGATATGGGCTGACAAAGCAGAGTAAGACAAGAACAAAGGAAGGACTGCAGAGAACAATGAAGTGGAGCAGGAACAAAAGGCATTGGCAAACACAATTTAAAATGCCGTAAAAATAAAATGAAATGGAGATAAATTAATTAAAGTGCAAATACAATTAAGGTAAAATACACTACAATAAGATAAAATTAAATTGAAGTAAAATAAGTTAAATGAACTAATGTAACTTTTAAAATGTGATAAAGTGTGATAATTGTATCACATTAACTTTCAATAGATTCCTAGGGGTAAATTAAGCAATCTGCACATTCTGCAAGTTGCTGATATTCAGCAACTTTGCAGGGCCGATTTAAAATGTTAATTTCTTTAAAGGCAAAGCTTGCAGATTGATTAATTTCCCCCCTAGAATGTAATTATCTTGGGCTTTTCTGTAGACTATTCACCACGTAAGCTGTCTGTCTCCATTCCTACAGCCTCGGTGCTGCTCACCCTATTCAGTGTGCTTCATACTGCAGTAATCGCTTTCACATGTCCTCCATACACATCACTATCCAACCTGTATATAACTAGAAATCTGAGACCTGTAAGCTTGAGAATCATGGGTGTTTTCACATTGAATTTCTATTTGCCAACATTTCACAAGAATGAGCATTGTATTGCCACAAAACAATTGTATTTATTCAAATTTTAGAATGTCACCTTGAATTTTAACATTTCACATTTTCATATATCTTTTATTTTCCAACAAACAGATGTTGCTATAGGTATGGGGGTAGCTGCCCTGCTCAAATTCCATTTATTGATCCTATTAATCAAATAATCCCACAGAACGTTGCCAAAAGATGGGCAGCAAGAATCTCATCACCCCACTGCTGCATCCAGCAGCTCGAGTGCCATTTTTTTCCAGCGCTGGAATCTGAAAAATTGCTACTCCGATGCTGGGTTTTCAGTTTGTTGCGCAGCTGGTGGAGACACCGCATCACATAGCCTGTCCTGAAAACGGAGGCAACGGCGGTCATTAGACCTGAACAATATCCCTGTCTGCTGGGAAAACAGGCTGCGAGTACCATATTCCCAACATTGGAACCACCATTACAAAGCACCGCGTTCACCACTCAGCATAGAAGGTGCACATACAGTGTAGTAGGCTCTACATGGAGATTGTTATTAGCCTGCCAGCATCTGTAATAATTGCCCTTCTTTGGAGTATTTGAATCTACTAACACTTGGCTGTTTACATATTGGTGCACCAATTAGTCATAACTTGGTGCTTTTTAATTTGCAATATTAGGTATGAATAAGTCTTGCTTCATAATTTACACTGACATATACTCCCTGAGGACTGCATGTGGAGAACATTGTATTGGTAATTTGCATTTGGCTGAGGATTTCTTGGCTTTGAGACCCTTAGTGCTGTACAGTGCACGTTTGACGATTGATACTGGGTGTATACACCTTGTAAAAGAGATAATCGCCTGTGGCTGCATAAGTATCCAAGGCTTTACCCTGGACTTTAGCCCGCTTCTTCCAAGTAGTCACTGACTGCACCAGCAGTGTGAGAATGAATACCTGTTATTCCTCCTGCAGCAGTACATATTTGTGGCATTTGTTTTGTCCTCCCTTCTACCACCCCACTTTCCTTGCACTCTTTGTACCAACGTAATCAGGAGACACGCCGACTACCTCTCAGTAACCTCCAGCTCCAGTTGATCCCGCTAGTTCTCAACCAGGGTCTGAGCCATACCTTCAACAAGTGTTAACAGCTATTTTAGCTTTGGAGAAAAATGTGACTGAATGGATCACGGAAGTCCAGTCGCACCTTTCATTAATAAGGCAAGATCTCCAAAAAATGCGGGAAAGGGTAGGGGAGGTCAAACACAGTATTTTTATTTTGATGGATGTTACAACCCCTATAAAAGGTGAAATCCCCAACCTTTCCTCTTAATTCAATGTTTTCAAGCAAAGACATTTAGATCTGAAAGGTAGGCTCCACAGAAAGAAAATACGTTTTGCTGGTCTCCCGGAGCGTGCATACGGCTCCAAACTGGAGGCCTTTTGGGAGTGTTGGCTTACACAAACATTTGGCAGAGAGGAATTTTTCCAATAATTCACAGTGGAAAGGGTTCACCCTATGCCAGCACAACCTCCACAACCTGGAGCCCCACCACATATTTTCATAGAAAAATTCTTACACTATAAAGCCAGGGATAATATTCGGAAATTGGCCAGGCAGCAAAGCACATTGAAATTTGAAAATCAGAATATGGCCATATTTCCGGGCTTTGTGCACGGTTCTTTTGCACCTCCACTGCAATTTACTCAGGTCAACAGATGTCTGCGTGATTTACAACTTCCATACTCCATGTTGTTTGCATCAAGAATGAGAGTGGTTGCAGATGGAAGAACCCACTTCTTTCTCAACACTCAAGAAGCCTCGGAAAGGTTTGACAAATGCCCCCAAGAAAGAGCAAAGCATGGACAGTGATGCAGCATAACTGTGAGATGTAACATGTGGGGGCTATTTTGAGTACCATACCGAAATGTGTTTACTCTTGGTATTAGGCGCCAGGGGTTCATTAGTGTAACTTTGTAGCAGCAGGGTTTAATTTTTGAATATTTTTTTCTGTGTGCCATATATTAATTACATATTCACTAACTGGAATTTGGGGTTCCAAATGTTGGAATGGTTCTGTTTGCTGCATGCGTTGCATACTTGTATATTTTTACTGGAGTTACAGATATAAAAAGAGAATCCTGTGCTATAGGATAGACAGTGGGGGACTCTTGTCTGCTCTTGTGGAATGTGAGAGGGCTCAATGATGAGCTTATCGACATAACATATATGGTGGCGATGCATTTGAAAGACAGTCATACCCTCTTAATTAACCAAGGTTTGTTTTAGCTTACCACTCCTCCCATTCTTCTAATGCAAGAGGGATAACTGATCTAGTTAAAAAAAGTTTACACTTTGGCATGGAGCAGGTGCAGTTTGATCCAGATGATTGTTTTGTGTTTTTTCATGCAACAATTAATACCTCACCTTTTATTCTTCTAACAGTTTATGTTCCCCCCCCTCCTTTTATTAATGATATTCTTAGGAAGACATCTACCTTTATAGCCCTTTCATAGGATACCCTGGTGATTTGTGTTGGTGATTTCAACACTGTGCTAGATGCAGGTCTTGATAAATGGAGGGAGTCCTCTTCAGCTGTTAACCCGGGTCCATCCCCATGTACTAGACTAATAGCAGTAGTAGAATTAACCAATATGTGGAGATTCAGATTCCCACAGCTCAAACAATTCTGCTGCTACCTTGTCCTGGATTGAATTAGCCCTAGTATTCCACATCCTAATTCCTGTGGTTGGGGATGTACAATACTATCTAGAGGCATTTCTGACAATCCACCTATATCCGTATGTATCATCCTTAAACTTCTAAATGGAGCAAAATTCTGGAAATTCTGGAAATTCAACCCTTTCTGGCTTACCCTAATCAGTATGAGTAGTAACTTGATAACGGAACGAGAGGGTTACTTTCAGGATAATATATACACTGTCAGCAACCTTTCTTGTGGGGTGCTTTAAAAGCTTTTCTTAGAGACTTCTTAGTTACCAGAATTGTAGGACAGAAAAAAGTTCTCCAAACAAACAGAGACCCAGGTAGAAGTGTTGGGATCTAGCTTTCATCCCACTCTAGTGTGGATCGTTTGCAGTGGCTGCAGGCGGAGAACAAGTGTACTGACTCTCTACTTGACAAATCAAAAAGAAGACTGCTCTGGAAACTTAGGGTAAATTATCAGGTGGCAAAATATACAATGTACCATGTACCTTCCCATACTGCTAAAACTCTGGAATTAAATTTCAATTTCAATGGAGACCCCTTTCACTGCGATACCTAGGCAACAACATTACAAAAGAATATAATCAATTACACCAATTAATTATCTCTTGCTTCTGAATTTATTTAAACAGGAGATTGCCACTTGGGGTCCCCCCTCTACAGATCTACATATCTTGGCTCGGTGGAATTAAAGCTATTAACATTAATGTCCTCCCCCGGTTACTATATTTACTCCAAACACTTCCTGCGTCTCATCACCGTGCAAAAACACTCTGTAACAAGTTCATATGGAATGAGGAAAAAAAATCCCCCACAGGATTAAGCCATCCTGTCTTGCACTATCCACTACCTTTGCAAAATACTGCAGTGAGGTTCAATTAAGCCATATTATTTCCTGGCAAGTTGACACCGGTTTTAAGAAGTGGGTGGATATTTAAAATGCCTTTATTCAAACACACACTTTAAAATATCTTCCATGTCTTTCCAGGTATTATAGACCAGTCTCAGCATACACCTTTTCCACTGCTCAGTTCACATTAAATTTAAGCGACAAAATGTTTTAACTGTACAAACTCACTGAATACCACTCCCCCTGATTTAGATGAATCCACTTTACCCAATAGGGAATACCACAAAATTCACATTGCACTGGAAACACGGGGCACCCTAATCCCTTCATTTTCAATATCTCCAAATTAAGGTTTTTATTCAATCTCAATCAAACTCCTCCAAACTCCACAGACAAAGTTTATTTGAAAGACAGTGTATGTTTCAAGTAAGTGAACAGGGACTCATCTCCCTGTTATATCACATCATCTTATCTCCTACGGATCAACCTCTTGAATCATTTGAGAAAGCATGGTAGGCCAACCTCGAAAGGCCTTTGGAATGGGAAGGATGGATTGCTCATCACAGAGGCAAACGCATGATTTCAAGAGAGGGGTTTCCAAACGTTTGAATGCAGATGACGTATGGCTAGCACTTAAAAGGTGATAGTCCTCGTCCAGCTCACCCCTTTTCCTTTGTAATGCTGCATAGATCCCTTGTTCACTGCATGTGGCTTGCCCTTGGTGCTTCTCTACATTGCAGAGCTGCACAACGGGGGACTTCCCTCCCTACTGTACCTGTTGTCTAAGACAAAAAAAAACTAACTCCCTCCCTTAATGCATTTCCCACCCTCCCTCTTCCATGTAATTAATTTTCTCAGTGCCCTGTAGTTCATTTCCTTAGATGTATAAGAAAATAATGTAGGGCAAAGTATGTATAAAATTATATAAACCATAAATAAAGTGGTGGAATGTTAAATATATTTATATATAATTCTCTATATTAATATTTATTTCTACATATTAACACAAACTCTTACATATGTATATTTTATATATATTTTTTCATTTAGGAGTGGGAGAGAGAGAATATACACATATATTTAAAATGTCTGTAGATAAACTTGACAGGTATAAATATTTCACAGTACGATTCACCACTGGAGTCTGCACACAACCTTCTCAAATCCGCAAAGTGGCAATTAGATGGGAGGCACTGCTGCCGCTGGACATGTGCACCAGCTTCATTTTGACCATTTTTAGAGTCAGGACTATGGCCTTGTAGTGTCTTTTCTTTACTACATTGAATTTTACATGTACAATTAGTAGTTATAGATTTTTTTTCTCTCCAATAATAGTTGTTATTAAAGTTTTTTATTACAGGGTACAGAAATAAACAGTAAAGTGTAGGGGAAAGGAGAGGGTTATAAGGAAGGGAAAAAGGGTAGTACATCTAAATACAAACAGAATTTGCAAATCTCAGTAAATTAAAATATTGAAAATCATTAGGAAAATACATTGGGTAAACAATCTCTAAGAACTACTGAGAAGAGTTTTGAGAAATATTCGGGAGGTCTGGAGAGATTGACTTTGTGGAGATATATTGATTCCAAGCAAACCACTTGACGTTGGGAGAAGAAGCAGTGGAAGCATACGGCACTCCCATGGTCTTCCTGTTGCAACTTAACTGGAGCAATTGTCTTAGCAATGGGTGGCAGTGTGGGAGTTCTCCATGCCTGGGCCATCTCCGCACGAGTAGCTATAAAAATGAGTCTTATAATGTAACGATCTCCTGATGAGACTTGTGGGGGAAAAAAAAAGAGTAAAAGTGCTACCTCCGAGTTACTAGGGACAGGAGTTTGAGTGATCTTTGATATTAAGGTAAACACCGCGAACCAGAGGCTATGGACAACCGGACAGCTCCAGAAAACATGAAAGATGTCACTTATCTCCCCACACTCTCTCCAACAGGCCCTGGTCTGAGCCGGCCAAATCTTATGAAGTCTATCTGAAGTCATATAGAGCCTATTGAGTAGTTTGTAAATCAACTTTGTGTTCAAACACCTTCATGCCCATCAGATGTTCAAACACCTCGACATCTGATGGGAATTTTGGTAAATAATGTCCCATTGAGTCACATCAAAAAACCTGACCAAGATCTCTCTCCCAAAGTAGTTGGGAGGAGGATTTCACCGATTGCTTTCTTAAATTAAGGGGAGTGTGCCAAAAGGAGATGGCTGCCTTGTTAATCCCAGTTGTCAATCTGGCATAGAAGACTGGGGGGCGTTGTAGGGAAAGGTGGTGCGTGCATAAGGAGGTTAGTTAACCAATGTCGGACAGGAAGGTACTTATAAAAGTCTTGATTTGGGATCTGGAATTGCTCTCGCAATTGCAAGAAGGGTAACAAAGACAGGTCAGAATGAAGCGTTTTTTATACTGGCAATACCCCTAGAATACCACAAGGACAGATTTATAAGTTTAGCTAAAGCAAGGAGGGAGAGATTGGAAGTGGGGAGAGTGACAAGGTACCTTTGTCTTTAGTGTTTTGTCCCAAATTAGGAGAGCATCTCTCGTGAGGCAGGGTAAGTCAGACTGTGTGTGTGGGGGGGGGGGGGGGGGCCGCCAGGACTTAGGAATCCACAGATCGGCCAATGGGAATGTATGGTTAAGGCCTCTCTCTCAAGATCAATCCACAGTTTATGGAGATCTGGGAGAGACCAATCTCATAGCCGAGCTAATATGGCCGCTTCCTGATATTTAACCTATATCGGGTAAGGCTAAACCTCCTTTTTTTGGACAGGACATAGTAGAGTGGGAAAGTTTAGGTAGTTTGCCCTTCCACACATACGAGGCGAAGCTTATCAATATAGGAAATGGGGATAGAAAAAGGAAGCATCCTAAATAGGTACATCATTTTGGGTAAGAGACAATTTAAACGCAGCGATTCTGCCCAGCCAGGATACCTCATGACACTGCCACGATTTTGCTAGAGTATTCAAATGTATCAATAGAGGAGTATAATTGGCCTCAAGCAAGGAGTCTATATGGGGAGTAATCATAATCCCTAAATATGACAAAGAAGAGGTTCTCCAGTCGTAGGGGAAGGCTCCCTTCAGACGCACCAGGATGTCAGATACGTTAATAGGGAGGGCGTCTGTTTTGGATCTGTTTTATTTGTAATAAGAAGCCCATCCATATTCCTGTAGGAAATCATGTAAGATTGGTAATGAGGCCTTCAGGCTAGTGACATAACAATGTCATCTGCAAAAAAAGACAATTTGAGGATATTCGAGGCTAGGGTAATGCCCGGGAGCTGAGGATGTTGCCTAATTCGCTCAGCCAGGGGTTCAATAGCCAAGAGGAAAATGAAGGCGAAAGGGGACAACCTTGTCTGGTGCGATTGGAGATTGTGAACTTATCTGATGTAAAGCCAGTGCTATAAACAGACACTGAAGGCCCCTTATATAAAGCGAATTTAGAATTGAGAATTTTACCACTGAATCCAAACCGGGCAAGGACCCCAACTCATATAGCCCCAATGTAGCCTGTCAAATGCCTTTTCCATGTCCAATGACATAATTACCAATTTATGATGGAATTTGTTTGCTTGCTCGATAATATTGATCGCTCTACGTGTATTATCGGATGCTTGGTGTCCGAGGACAAAGTCAATCTGATCCGGGTGGATCAGAGACGGAATAAGAGGACTACGTCTATTAACGATCAGTTTAGCATACATTTTTATGTCGGAATTGAGAAAGGCAATTGGTTAGTTTTGGCAGAGAGACGGACCCAGCGTACGATTATGTAATTAAGTGCCCTAATCCTGGTACGGTAAAAGTTCATACTTACTTTACATGATCATACCCCGGGTCCGTTGCATTCCAGATTTAAATATTCAAGTTTCGGTTCAAAGTGACGTCATTTTAAAGTGTTGGGCTCTCCTCACATCGGAACTGTGCATACATAAGTCTGTGTTAACATCTCGTTTTGCTTACATTCAGATTATTTATGTAGCTGTAAACACTGTCTGCGTTTACAGCATCGTTAAAATGACTACCACTGAGAGACGTAAACTCAGTCTGAAACGTAGAATAGAAGTTGTTAATAAATCCATCAGATCCTGGGGCTTTGTCTTTAGGTAAGGATTTAATAACATACATAATCTTAGCCTGTGTCCAAGGCTGCTTTGAAATCAGAGTCCAGAGGTGAATTTAGTTCACTTAAAAAATTCTCAATAAGGGCAGGGGTTGGTTGGGGAGTGGAATCACAGTCACAGAGATTGTACAATTTGGAGTAGTAGGCTCCAGAATCTTCAACCAAATATTTAATTAGATTTTGGGCCTTTTGACCTCATAACTTTCTGGCAAGCAATCGCCCCGCTCTGTTTTCTGATACATAATATTTCTGACGGAGTCTACTTAACACTTGCAGAGTATGGGTAAGTAATAGTTTTTGAAATGGACTTCTAATTTGGGTTATAAGAAACAAAGATATCCAGAGGGACTCGAGGGAGGATAGTTCCGCCTCCAACTTCACTTGGTAGCTAAGAGACGCACATTTCAGTCTGGCTCCAATCTGAATAGCTGAGCCCCGCATGACAGCTTTGAGCGTACACCAGAAGTTTAAGATTAACGTGTCCCCCGGTGAGTTAGTAGCAGTGTACACATCAAGCGTCTCTTTAAGAGCAACCTTCGCTTCTAGTAGCGTCAGAAGATATGGGGCCATTCGCCATGAACCAAGGGGGATCACCTGATGGGGAACCGCCAAGTCCAAACCATAGGGGCATCGGACTAAGATATCGAGAGGATCCCAACTGATTTAGTATTCTGTAGAGACCATTTATCTGACAGTATCAGATCAATTCGGAAATGAGTTATGCACCGGGAAGTAGAACGTATATTCGCGTTCCAGCGGGGCTTGGTCCTCCAGACATCGCAAAGTCCGAATTCTGCCAACAACCAAGCAAAGTCAGCTGAGGGACTTGCCGAAGTGTATATTGTACGGGTAGAGACCTGAGAGGATCTGTCTAGGTTGGGGTCTACTACAATGTTAAAATCTCCCATGAGAATAAGGGTGCCCTGTTTATGTTTATCAATATCGCGCAAAGTGGATCTAAGATATGGGACTTGCCGCAAATTGGGATAATATAACGATACAATCGTAACTAGTTTGCCATCAAGTGGTCCTATCACAATATCTACCATTTTTATCTTCAATGCTAGAGCCAAGAGTAAAGTTAGACTTGAAGCTAAACAAGAGGGCCACCACATTTCAATTAAAAGGAGCATTGGCGGTGAAGCACAACGAAAATGCGTTTCTTTTACTGCTACATCATCAGCTTTTTGCTTGTGAAAAAATGATAGCGCTAACTGCCGTTTAGCAGGGGAGTTAAAACCCCTCACATTTAATGATAAGAACTTGACCATCTGAGTTTAGTGTAGGACCTTGAGAACAACGTGGAAGCAGTGTAGTTAAGATAAAGAATGATGTACATGGCTAAAGGGGGGTACCAAGGAAAGGAGGTGAGGAATAGGAGGGGGAAAGGGGAGACAGGAAAAAAAAAACAAACATAAATAACTCCAGTCCTAGGGTTAAAGTAGTTGCTGGAGGGAGAATCGTCCAGGAAAATCAATAACTGTGGGGACATTGGCCCTACTTTGTGAGTACCCACCCATATCTATAACACATCTAGGTAAAAACATATCACCTGTAAAGTCAACATGTTGAGAAACACTGAAAATCTTAAAGTAACTTAAAGATGTTATACAAGCTAAAACAAAACGTATTATTTAAAGTGAACCAACAAAAAAAAATCTATAAAAGCACTCTAATCAATTGTTGATCTGTTCACCGGCCGGAGATCCACGCACCATTATTTGAAAGGAGTCTCAACAAACCCCAGAAGGTGATGTCTCCATACAGTTTCAGAAAAGTAGAGTGGCCTCGCCAATATGAAGTAGGCCTTCACATGGAAGAGATAGAAGGATCAACTATTGGTCTCAATGCACAAGCGACCAGTCCTTCTGTAGTTGAGACAACGAGGTTGAGGTATTAGCTGTTGCTTGAATGTCCCAGGACTGCAATAGTTGAATATCGTCTTCTACTGAGGCAATCACGAGTAGAATTATTATGTTGAATAATAAGCTTGACCGGGAAACCCCAACAATACTGAATCTGATGGTCTTGCAGTGCTTTGGTAATTAGTTGAAATAAGCGTCGTTTGGCCACCGTGACCGGAGAGAAATCTGGAAAAAGTTGTAGATTTTGCAGCGCCTCTTCAGCTGCCGGTGTTCTAGCAGCTCATAGGATCCTTACTTTAATATGATAGAAATGGACCCGCATTAGAGTATCACAAGGCACTGTCTCCAGTCCCAATCTCAGATTAGTCTGTGAATGAGATAGAGTAGCAGGTCATGGTCAGAGGCCTCAGGAAGTAGTTTTTTTAAAACACATTTTTTGCAAAGTCCGGAAGTTCAGAGATGGAGATAGACTCAGGAATGCCCCGTATCTTAAGATTTCACCGGGAGTGATCCTCTACGTCCGCCAGCTTATCAGACATATTTAGGACTTCGGTCTCTAGTTTCTCATGTGAAGAGGAGCTCATTGTGAGGTGCCACAAGCTCCTCCATCTTGTCTTCACCTAGTTCAGTCACTTGCGCCTTGATTTGTCCTATAGAGTGCATTTCAGAGAATAATGCAGCCTTAAAATGAGTCAAACATTAGTTGCATAGATTTGATGGTAGTTTGGCCGTCTGGGGTCCATTTGTGACAGAACAGAGAAAGATGAAGACTGGTCAATGGCAGGTGAAGAGCTTCTGGAGCCAGGATCATCTGGGCCTTTATGTTTGGACACAGCCCCCTCAGAAGGGGAGGAATGACGCTAGAAAAACTGGCCTTGTGTCTTTTAGGGGCCATAGCAAAATCGGAACAAATAAGTGGGGCCAAATAGTTTAGATAACTTAGAAGATGGTTCTGGGATCTTTGGCATTTAACGTAGTAAGAAGCTAACCAGAGTCACATTAGGAACAATACAATACAAGGTATATTGGCGGTGAGTTCACAAGAACCTGGGCGGGTCTCCCATTTCACAGTCAAATATGAGGCATCTTAGTGTATAGTGCACCTTTAGGTCTTGTGCATGTAGAAAGGACAGCAGAGGGGAGCCCCCTGAGTTATTGTTTAAGTGTCAATCCCGAGTGGGGAGATATTCGCGCAGGTAGGATGCAGAGATGCAAACACTCACCCTGTGAAGATAGTTCTCCAGCTGTAATATAGTGTTGCCTAGGCTTCACTGAAGGTAGTCTGCACAGAACTGCTGGTGTTGCCGGGTGTGGAAAGACCTGCCGTCTGTGAGGAAGCTAGAGTAGATCATATGTCCTTCAGTAGAAAATTGTGGCCGTTATGAGCATCCACTCAAGACTGAGGAACTAACCTCCAGAGACTCAGATCTCAGCTGTGTCTTCCAGCGGTTGGAACACGTGTGCTACTGCTTTGCTCTCCACCTGGATGGGAACCAGCCAGCTCCAGATTAATAAGCTGTAATAGGCCTGTGACCAGCCACTCCTCTTGAAGCCAAAGATGTCGGATTTCAGGCTTCTGGGTAACTGGTGCTATATGCAAATAGTGTGCCTGAGCACACCACTTCCGTTTTTGAGGGCTAAGATTATACACTGGATAATGCTCAGCTTATCTGCTCACTTGAATAGAAAAAACTTGCCAACAAAAAGAGGTGCGCAAAGCACCAAGTACATTAAAATAGACAATTTATTGAACATATACAATATAAAGAATAGGATAGGCATATAACCAGATGGGCTGTTGGCATAAATAACAACTACCGCTATAGTAAACAAACCCAACCAATGAATAAGAGAGGATGTGGCCAAGAGTTAATAACATATGGTACCATATGGGATAGAAAATTAATTGCCGTTAGAGATCCAATCCGTAGACTGAAGAGATATTATATTAGTAGTATACTGATCCTTTGGAGCTAGATCAGAAAGCAGGATAGTTTACCTGTATCAATAATCCAAAATCAAATCCACCATTAAGGTGCAATTGACACCAATACAAGTCCAGCTGGTGAGTGGTTGTTAGTTAAAATGACTTCTTATGCTGGATCAATAAAAAAAAATCAGACAGTGAGGTAACTTGAAGCATGATATAATTGGAGAATCCAACATGAGGTGCAAACAAGCACCAAAAAAGAATGATTGCTTTTATTTTATGTTGCCGATATTCATTTTTCAAGTATTTAGTCGGCAGTAACAATGTTCGTTATCTTTAGCATAGTCCAAAATCAAAAATAGATGCTGTAAGCACTATTGGAGTACAAGCATAAATACTTAACTTCGCTATGCGAATTCGTGGATATCAAGCTCCCGTCATGATAACATTCTGAAAGCTCCGGTAAGGTAGGAATGGCAATCAGCAAAAAGATAGTCCCAGAAAGGATCCAAATACAACTATTAGTTGTAGGCTGGCCAGCACCTGATAGAGATTTCAATATGTATCGATCCTAACGCGTTTCTCGGCGTATCGCCGCTTCTTCAGAGGTAAGTGTAATGATAAGATCCAGCCGCGCTGGTTTAAATACATCAAAATGGTCACATGTGGTTGATCATATGATTAACAGCTGACCATCCGGAGATGTCCAACCATTAGACAATCATTATCGGAAACAACCGAACTTTTAAATTGAGTCACGTGATCGTCAGTGGTTATCCGGAAACAGCCGACAAATCGTCATTCATCACGGAAATACACGATCTCCTATGGTCTGGACCTCAATAATTGGAAAAAGCCGAGGTCCAACGAAATGCTTTATCCGTATAAATAAAATAAATGGGTAATAAAAAATAAATATTCGGGTGACAGATCTTCACAAAAAATATATAGATACAGCCTCTATGAGTTATAAAAACATAAACTAAATACTTAAGTTTTATACATTTAAATACACCTAACATGATCCACAGATGAATCCATCTAAAAAAATTAGACAAAGGGTAAGACATAATTATGTAAACTTAATGTCCATACCAATTGGGCTTGATATGGCCACCCATAGAAATGGTGCCATAAAATAGACACATATTGCCCATACAGCATGAAGAATAAGACCAACATCCCAGTGGATATAAGACCACTTCTCACATTGATTAGGATCAACTCTATATACAAGGGTAAGGATAGATAACAGATATACAGTATGGGGGGGTCCAAATAAATACACGATGTAAGACAAATTGTACACAGCCTAAATCGGAACACTTCATATGTTAAGTTCAATACTATCATCGAGTCCAAACAGTATCAATGTTTTTAATCTGAAGATCCAAAAGGCTTCTCGTTTACAAAGATTATTGAAACGGTCCACCACCCTGATGGTTGAATCAATCTGTTCAATTGCTCGAACTTTTAGACCCTCTAATTTACCTTTTTAACATTCATTAATATGCAGCGAATAGACGCTAAGGCACCGTACAGACTGCGAGCTGAAGTGTCGACGTGAGGGTAATGATGGTGGGTGTGTCTCTCAGAGCAGTCCCTTCATAGACATACAATTGGGAGGCTTGACGGGGGAACCCTGCACCAACCGGTCAGCTCGAATGTGGCTAACAAAAGGAAGCCTCTCCTGGGATGACAGATTTGGGATGTGACTGATTGCAGGTTCCTGCTGCACGTTAGTATCCGTGTCTCTGGTCTGCAGACAGGTAGGTGACTTAAACACCGCTCCGGATGTGTGCTTTGTGTCCTAATATAGAGCTTACAGTGTATACATTTTGGATGGAATTCCAATTCTGACAGTAAATAGAGCTGTATTCTACAAATTCTCCTCCACGAGTTGGCAGTAGCTGTTTAAGCTCTATTGAGGAGTACACAAGTCAAAATGGTACTTAGAGAACAAGATAACCCTTCAATGGATTGAAGTTGAAGATTGAAATTACAGTGTCAACGCCACGCTATTCCTTCTAGTTTATTTGATCACTATATGTTGCCACTGACCATAGAATCTGTCGATCCCTGACTCCAACAGACAGCTGCACCACACAGATAGACCATACGTAGTGAGCGTGCAGCGATAGGCAGCACTCGGGCTCCACCGGATCCAGGGAGTCTCCAGAAGTGTGTCTCATCGGTGCCGCGCCAGCCAGGAGACTAGTTCGCCACCTGCAGCTGTAGTCCACACTGAGCTGTACCCGAGACGCTGCAGCTGCACCGCTTTGGGCGACCGATCCAGACAGAGCAGGTCAGGCTACTCGACAGTCAGGTAATTAGGCCAATTTTGCACCAAATCTTCCTCTAGGTGTAGCGTGTCAAAGAGATTACCTAGAAACAAGAGTCTAGTCTCAAACTCAAGTGCAGGGGGTCCACCGTCCAGACGGATGGTATTTAGGTGGTGTCTGCAGGGCTATAGGTTGTTTTAAGCTCAAGGTAAACTCTGGATGGCAAGAGCTAGCAAAATACACGTCCGGCCATATTAGCTGCCAGGCCACGCCCCCATATTTTTAAACTTTGAACATGTAATGCCTATTGCTCTTTTAAAACAATTCAGAATTGCCCACTTAAGACAATAACTTTCACCAGGTTGAACTTCTGAATTTATTTCTGCAAAATGTATTTGTGAAATTAGATACTTTATGTGGATTAATAAATATATGGTGTAATATATTATTTTTAAATATAATCTAATGAATAATATATAAAGTGAAAGGACTAATCCCAATTTTAAATAATGTAAATGGTGCATCTGAACTTCCGCAATGTTCTCCATTTCACACTGATGTATTTATTGTGAGAGGATGTCTGGTAGGAGACCACATTTCCTTGTGCTTCACTGCACTATCCTCAGATGTGTGTCTTTTCCTGTATGGTCTCAAGATCCTTGGCGTGACCAAAGGAATAGTCTGTCAGCCATCAATCAGAATCCGCCACAGTGCTTCTCAAATGTAGAGTCTGTACTGTGGCCGCAATACTGACTCTTAAATAGCGCAACAGGAACTGAAACTCAGCGAGAGCTGCAGGTGAACGGGCTTTGAGGCCAAGTCTTGGGCTATGAGTGAGAGGGGGCGGGGGTGTCCAGCAACTGAAAGTCCCCCCCCCTCCCATAAGTGCACATCTGCATCAAACAACGCATTACCAAAACTTCTATAAATAGTTCTACAACAGAGAATACCTATAAAATCTACGACAGGTGGTATATGGTCCCTTCTAAAATGAATCAAATATTCCCCGCAACCTCTGATTTATGCTGGAGACAATGGGATTGGGAGCATAGGATCCTTTTTATCATATTTGTTGGGAATGCGACCGCATCTCCATTTTCTAACCGATAGAACAAATTGTAGGCTCTCTTGTAACTTCAGACCCCATTGTCATGCTAGTCTGCTGTCCCATAAAGACGCTTCCTAAACCCGCAGACAAGCTGACTCAGCACATAGGTAATGCAGAGCGGCTCCAGATCGCTAAAGACTGGAAAAAAAAAAAAAAAAACACTATGTATTTCAGATGTTACAATGCCTATCTGATAAGATTATCTCAATGGAGTAAAACACAAGTCTACTCCACGACTGTATTAATAACCTCCCAAAAATTTGTGAACTGTGGAAACTCTTAGCTCATAACGCTCGCATCCCAGAATCCTTCTGAATTTTTACTATTTTAAAATCTTTTCTCTTATTTTCCATTTGTGTGTTTTGAAAGAATTCAAAGGGGAGTAGGGGATTGTATCTACTCTTTTGCCCAGGAAGTTGCTTAGAGGTTCAGATTACACCCTCCCCCCTCCTGAAACATAAAAGAATCCTAAGCAGGAAACTATACATTCTATTACTCTTTCCCCCTTTTTCTTTTTTTACTGTTCATTATCTTTATATAATTATTTGTTAATTTGCCAAAAACATCTGTTTTTTTTCTTGGAAGCGTTATATCGCTAATTTGTGATGTGATCTATACAGTTTGCATGCTGTTATCTTTTTAGATTTAAAAAAAACAAACCCCCCCCCCCCCCCCCCCAAAAAAAAAAAAAAAAAAAAAAGCTTTTCTCTAGGCACACTGTGTAAGGTCAGGGGAATACAAGTGGTTGTGATCTGTATTTCAGATAATCAGGGTGATATGCATATCCATCCATAGTGACCAAATTACCAATTTCTCCTAATTACTATAAACATCTATACACAGCTTTCAGGTATGTTACTCTCACCAACAAGAGATTATGTTCTACAAATTAGCGTACCCAAGCTCTCTTTAGAGGCAGTAGATATGGTGGAGGCTCCCATTACCTTAAAAGAAATTGATACAGCCATAGCATCTTTTCCAAATAGGAAGGCTCTGGGCATAGATATGCTTCCCTTCTAAGTGTATAAAACATTTTTGGTCTTTCTTGAGCCCGAAGCTACTTGACACTTTATTTGAGGGAGGTTTTCTGTGTCCAAAGCCTTAATTATAGTTATCCCAAAATCTGGGAAAAGACCCGATTCATCCGGAGTCATATAGGCCCATCTCACTATTAAACAAAGACGATAAGATATTGGCCGAAGTACTTGCCACTTGATTAAAAACTTGATAATATCCCAGGTAGTCCACCCAGACCAGACTGGTTTTATGCCAGGAAAATCCAGAATAACTATTCTTCATAGATTTACACAACTTCAAATGCCTTCTCCCAATGACGGGGCATCCTGGGATGTGGGTAAGGCCTTTGATTCTGTGGTATTTTCTCTGCGAAATGATGGCGGAATTTGACAATAAGTTTCTGGGTTGGGTAAAACGGTTTTATTCTGCTCCAGTGGCTAGGATGTGCATAAATAGTTACACCTTCAAACCCTTCACTCTAGGGAGACAGGCACTAGCTGCCTCCTCTCTCCCGCTCTGTTTGGTTTTGCTATAGAGTCTTGTCTTATTAGGAAGCATCCAGGGATATATGGTCTGCTGGCAGGGGGAAATGTAGATAAAATTGTTCTGTATGTGGACGATATGCTCCTTTTTTTTAAAGGATGCTGATGAATCCCTAAGCAACCTGCTACAAGTTGTCGATGACTTGGAAAATATTTTTTGGTATCAAGGATCAACAGTTCAAAGTCCAATATATTCCCCATACGTGTAAATAGATTGAGACGCAAGGACAGAATATCTGCTACAGTGGACGTACACATTTATTTACTTGGGGATATTGATTTCGATTAACATGCAAGACTATGTTGCTCATAATATAGCTCTTATATATTCAAGCTAGACTTCAGACATGGAAGAAACGTCCGCTATTCATGTCAGGACGGGTACATTTTATAGTTACTTACAACTATGACCTGCTCTACAGACTCACAACAACATTCCCCTATTTTGTCATGCTCCTGTTAAGGCGATCCTTTGTAGGATTGGCTCTTGCAAAATTATCTCAATACTATACACCACCATACTCTCAAATATTATAAATGGGGATTTGCTAGACATCAAAAATAGATAGGAAGCTGACCTAGGTCAACTAAGCGAGTAAGAGTGGAGCTTTATGGTAGTGCCCGATTTCACTTCATGCAGCAGATTTCACAAACTCCAATTATTTATACTTCACAGAGTTTATTATACTTCGTGTAAGACTAAAGAGACTGGGAAGACAGCACAGTTCCAATTGCCCTAAATGTGGAATGAGGTCAGCTGCTTTCTGACTTTCCTCTGGTCCTGTCCAGAGGTCAGGAGTTTTTGGATAGTTGCATGTATTCAGGTAACAGCGATTAAGATTCCCTTATTGTGTCTCAAAAAAAAATCCTTTTTTGGAATCTCTCCTGATCTCCTTTTAGATAAATCATTAACCCATTACATAATCAGTCTGTTGGCTTTGGCAAATTATAGCTAGAATGTGTATGGTTAATGAAAAGCCATCTTTTGGCAGCCGGGTTGGACATGAATGATACATCCACACAAGAAACTCCATGCCTAAATATTAGAAGATCTGGTCCCAATGGGTCAAGACTAGATACGCTCTGTTCCTTACCAAAGATTCAGAGGGGGGAGTTAGGGATTTATGTTTCTTTAAAAAAAAAAAAAAAAAAAAGTGTAGCTATGGGCTCTCCACTGGCACAGCGTTTATTAAATCTTTCTAGATATACCAACAGTATTCCTAGCTGGATGACCTTTTGGCATTATGCCTGCGAGACTGAACAACTGGATCCTTTTCATACATATCTGAAAAATACATTTTGGGGAATGCAAGGCTTTCAATTACCAAACTGTAGTTTGCCATTTGCATGCTTTTTAATAACCGTGCAATTCAAAGTCAAAATGGCACATCAAATCGTATTATTTCAAACTGCAATGTCAATTTTATCACCTTGCCAAGCAGTAACTTATACAATTTTATCATCAAGTGGGAGAAAAAGACCTAGCTCTATTACACAAGATTGCTTAAATTTCATTCAATTTCAGCAATATGCTCAACATACCATACCAAAAATGCTTTCTGAATGGATTAAAATAATAATAATTCAAACCCGTGACCAGCTCTGTACCACCTGGGCTGGTTTCCACAAAACAGGGAGCCATACAAACATATGGTCCCCCTGGTACAGTGGAAACCAACCCCAAACAAACCATTTCACACTATTGTAGGGCAAACCTAGGAGACATTGCTCACTAGGAACACTCTGGCTGTGACCTGGAATGGCTGTAACTGGGTGGAACATGAAAACCACCTGTGAATGAAGCTCCCAGTCAATCACATTTAAGAGTCTATTAGGGGTTTTGATTTATTTAATTTCAAATTGGAGTACAAAGAATGAAGATTTGGATTATGGCAGGACAAGAAGATTGTTTTTAATATACTGGTGAATGAGAGATTTTGAGCAATTTTTACTTTTTGGACTATGCTGTCCTCTTGAAGAGACTTTTAAAGTGACTTATTAAATGGTATTTAAACCTTAAAGTATTTAGCTCATACTAATATTTTTAAAACAAAACAAGAAAAGTAGGTGGGCTGTTTTAAGAGTAACTTATGTGCCCAATAGAAATTCATTACAGAAACTAAAAGGTTTTGACATATCATTTAACAGGTGAGAAAACCAAAATACAGCAAAATACAGAATTTTATTTGTCACACACTTGTTCCTATGCTGCAGTAGACAATTATTTTCTCTCAAATTATATTAGTATAAGGAAGGGCTGTACAATCTTGTAAATTTTTTGAGGAATATATCGTAAAAGAGATACAATATGAAAGTTACAGTGCCTTTGAAACTACAGGGGCAGATATTTAAATTGGAAAATTTCCCCTCACCCACTTACCATTAAATAATTTCCTTCAATGCTGGTAATGGACAGAACAACATCTTGCCCATACACAGACATCTGTATCTTCTATTAGAATACAATGTTTATGTTAATTTTTCCAGAACATCTTTTATTAATATATTTTGTTTCCACCATTACTCCCTCACTACATTGGCAGAAGTGGGGGTAAAAGTGTGATGAAATCCAGGGCAGGATATTTAGGTGACGTGAGAGTGCTGACAGCTTCATATTGGATACCAGGGTTACATCTATCAGAAAGCTCCCATCAACATGTTCTGCTTAGAATCCAGCAAACTGCAAAGTAGGTATTTAACATTGCCTGCTCTGTTGCTTGCAGAGTAAATCATGGGGTGAAAACCTCTACACTATCCACCAGATTGGGAGTGAGAAACAAATCAATAAAGACGCAGCCAACTTAGACCCTAGGGGTAAATAACAACAGGGAACATCACAGGGTCTCCAGTTGGGCACAACCATATCATCTTTCTACGCACCTTGTTTGGCATATTACATGTTTTTATCATGAGTAAATGACTTGTTACATTTTAAATTGTGTTTTGCATATTATGACATGCGCATAATAAATGTTGTTGTGCATACTACATCTTGTTGGAAGGTTTAGTAAAAGGATAGGGTAGTGGGGAGTTCCTTGACTGGGCACGGAGTAAGTCACATGGTACTTGCTGTCCCGCAGAAATCCTATTTCTCATCCACCCCGTGTACTAAACTACCAAAAATCACCCTAAGTGCACCCTTAGAGCTCCTATCATCTCTCTGCTCCTGTTTGGCTCGGATTGTGCTGCTTATCTTTGGGGATTTGGCCTAGAGACTGCCTGGGACTGCTGCATGGCTTCTCTGGGAGTATACTAGCCCTCCTATCTCCTCAGGGACCCTCTGGTTCTGGGACGCTGCCTGCCGCCGGTTTGCACCGGTCGTCTGGAGAATTGCTTTAGGGGACATGCTGCATCTTTGGACTGCTGCCTCTCGTTTCCTGTTGCCGGACTGTGTGGATCTGCAGGGCGGGAGACGGCCATCTTACCTTGGGGGAGGAAGAGGAGGTTATGCTGGCACTGTTCCATGGGTGTTTCGGACACAAGCTAAACAGCAACTAGTGCCCCCCATGAAGACAGCTGAGCGGCAGTGGAGTGACTGTCCCTCCTTTACACTGAACGGTAGCTGCTATTATCAGGACACTGCAGTGGCTATCCCTCGGACACCTCTATCTGCACCCCCCTCCCCGCGTTCCTGTCAATTAATGTTTGGAGGCATACTCTGACTTCTGCAGGTGCTGACCTCTCGAAGCTGGCTGCTGTCGCTGCCTCCCTACACTGCGCTGCCATATGAGGGTCTGCAGCTGCTGGTGAACATGCTGCCCCCCTGTGGACCCCAACACTTTGGACAGACACCGGAGGCTACCTCACTAAAATATTGAAACGTCTTCATTTTGTTCCTCTCACTGTAAGCTCCTTTGGGATGTGGGTTTGGAGCTGTGCTGCCACCTTGTGGTGTTGTGCAATATTGCAGTGCTGCCTCTCTGGCCCGCTATATACTGACTATATTCCTGTGACTGGTTCTAATTGTAAGCTCCTTAGGGACATGGGTGTGGAGCTGTGCAATCTTACAGAGTTCTTTCTTTGATCCTCCAAATACCCTTGCAGCGGGTAGACCCACCTCACCTTCCTCTTTTTGTTGTGGAAGACCAACGCCACCTTTTCTTGGTCCAGGGACAGGGACAACTGCAAGTCCATCTGTAATTCCTGCCTCATCAATCTGTTTGTTGCTATGGGGAAAGCCAGTGCAGCCACGGCGGCTGTGAAACTTGAGAAATATGTCCTCTGCGCCTAACACTGCGGATGCTGTTGGCTCCAGGAAACTAAAACTTGGGTAGAAAACCGCACTAGGGAAAATAACATAAGCACTTATTATAATAATTGCTTGTTGACCCGAAGAGAGACTCTAATCGGGGGGTGCACCCAACACTGGAACAATTAAGTATAAAGAGGGAAGAGAGAAAGGGAAGACAGTGTAGTTTGAGGCACTCCGTAGGTGCTTATTTAAAATTTAACTTTTATTGGATATGAATAAAATGGAAAGTAGATGAGCGAAATAATAAAAATATAGTGAACTGTGATTTAAAATTGCAAAAAATGGGGGGGGGGGGGAAGTTTTTTGCAAGGTCTCACCAGTATCCTAATACAAATACAATAGTAAGCTGATATAGCGCTAATAATTATATCTGTTACATACAAGATGTCAGAAAACTCTGTTGCCTGAAATTGAAAAGGCACTGTGTGTTAATAATAATATTAGGATATTATACTCCTGAGTTTACATAGCCATCTTAATATATAAAACATAAGACATTGTCAGTTAACTCAAAACTACAGTGCCTCTCACAATAATATATAGAGTAACATAGCGGGATAAGTTAATTGAAAACTCCCGCGGGCTAGTAAGCCAAGTAGTATCAAGAAGAGGCTCCTTTAGCTCCTCACAATGATATATAAAATAACAAAGCGGGATTAATAAATTGAAAACTCCCACGGGCTAATAAGCCAAATTGTGTCACGGAGAGGCTCCCTCTGAGAGCTGTATAAAAATCCCACTGGTTACTTTGAAGCCGCATCAGGCTCTGGTAAGCTTAGCGGAAGCATCAGAGATAACAGATACTATGACCAGGAATCGCGGGGTTATGTGAAGGTTTCTTACCTAAATAAAGACTGGGGAGCGATTCCTGGCGGAGATAATAGAGTAAAGGATTGGTGAGACAAAACGCCGACGCGCGTTTCGCTCCGTGGCTTTTTCAAGACGCAATGATACAAAGATTTGACAGCTCTTAAATAGTCATGCAGGTAGGTGCGGTTAAAGCGGGCAAAGCCAATCACGAGGGTTTATCAGACTGGGTGTGTATATTACTGCTTAGATCCCCCCGTGATTTTGACTGACAGTCAAATTTGCCTATCACAGTTAATGTTCGTTCAGAACAAGTCACTCTATTGGTGCAAATAAACTGTAGGGAGTTATCGATGTCAGAGATGATCTTTTCAATTGTGCATCCGTGAACTACTCCTTATGATCAATATAATATAACGGCAGTATTCATCTAGAAGTTTACCGTGGTATATATTCCTGCTTGTTTTAATATTATACCCCAATGAGTTTAGTTAATAAGCGGATAGATTATCACTTCTGATATTAATGAAATGCAATTTGTAAAATATATGTAGCAAGTCATCAGTATAAAGTCTATACTCATTAGTTGTGCTCAGTAATATTGAAAGCCAGGTAATTAATATTTGGTAAGTATACTGACAGTAGGGACTAATTATTAAAGTTATTAATAGTATATATCTATGTGAATCTAATGATATTTCATACATTTTGATGGTAAGTATAAAATCCTTGTTATATAATAAGTAAGAACAAATAAAACCATAAAGCAGACAATAGTCATTTATGATGCAAAACGTCTGATTTAATTAATGTAATGTTAATAAGTCAGGCGATGCTTTTTAGGAATGACATAATCAGATATCTACGCTGCAGATATGGTTAATTTTGATTATAAGAGGTATTATATCATAAACAATAAAGAATACTCCAAAGTAGAATATCATTAGAAAATCATAAAAATGGCTACTGAGAATAAAGTTAACTACCTATAGCTCAAATTAATGAATATTGGAGGAATGGTAAATTTATTATAGATTGGTATATATTGATCTTAGATGAGTAAAAATTAAGTTGAAAACATGTCATAAAAAGGATGCATAACTGTTGTAGTCATTGAGACCGTAAGGGGCCATACTCCCCATTTGAAATATCATTTTGGTTTCCTTTCGGAGTAGCTCTTTTTGTAGATCGCCACCTCTAATACCTAAATGAGCTCTGACCATTGCAAATGCATGTAATCCTTTAGGATTGCCATCATGTTGTAATAAAAAATGTTTGGCAACTGAGGTGAGTGTCTTAAGTTTTTCCTGATCTTTTTTACTGTTTCGTATATTATTAACGTGCTCAAGAACTCTTTTTTTGAAAGGTCTGGTGGTCATTCCTACATATTTTAAGGAGCACGGACACATAAGACAGTAAATGACCCCTGAAGAGTTACAGTTTAAGAATTCCTGTATTTTCCACTCCTTGCCAAATTTATCTTTAAACACTTTAGTCTGTGTCATAAATTGACACGCCTTACAAGTTCCACATTTAAAATAACCCTTCAATCCGTTAGGATTATATTTTTTGCTTTGGTTAAGGTGGCTGTGGACCAGTTTATCTTTGAGATTTGTTGCTCTACGCCAGCTAAAAGATAGATGATCATCGAGATTTTCTTTAAGATCCTGGTCAGTTAGCAAAATATGCCAGTGTTTCTTAAAGATATTTTGTAATTGTCGCCATTCAGCGCAAAAAGTGCCAATCATCCTAATCTTTGGGTTGATCTTTTCAGGATCCCTCGTAGGGTAAATTAATGATTCTCTACTTATGACGTTAACCGATTTATTGGCTTTTTTCAGAATCCTATGACTATATCCTCTATGTTTAAGCCTTGTCATCAATTCCGAAGTTCTTTGAGAACATATTTGTTGGTTGGAGCAATTGCGTTTAGTCCGCAAAAGTTCGCCTTTTGGAATCCCATGTAAGACTGGTGGAAAATGAGAACTTTTACAATGTAATATAGTGTTAGTGGCCGTTTTTTTACGAAAAATATCAGTTTCCAGAGTGCCTAATGTTGTTTTACAGATGGTAAGATCAAGGAAATTGATTGAAGAGTCATCAATTTCAGATGTTAATCTAAGGTTTAGTTTATTAGAGTTCAGTATAGAGGTAAAAGTATGGAAATGATCAACATCACCATCCCAAAGAATGAAAATATCGTCTATGTAGCGTAACCACATGACAATGTTACTGGTAAACATATCATTGGACTCCGTGAAAACATATTCCTGCTCCCACCAACCTAAGAAAAAATTGCCATAGGTGGGGGCACAGGAAGTGCCCATCGCTGTGCCTCTGATTTGGAGGTAGAATCTCTCATTAAAAACAAAGTAATTTTTAGTAAGAATGAATTCTAAGAGTGTCAATATAAATTCATTAAATTCCGTATTGATGTTCATATTAAGAACGTAACGTACCTATACCTTGTTTATGATCGATATTTGTATAGAGAGATTCTACATCATAGGAGGCAAGTTTGGTATTTGGGCTGATGGTGATATCTTGAATTTTCGAGAGTACATCCAATGTATCTCTCACATATGATTGTAGACCGATCACATACGGTCTTAAGTGTCGGTCTACAAATCTGCTAGCATTCTCCGTGAGACCCAGGACACCCGATATAATCGGACGCCCTGGGGGATCAGTTTCATTTTTGTGAATCTTTGGGAGGGCGTACATTGTTGGAATCGTTGGATTTTTTACCATCAGGAAATCATGATCAGATTTATTAATAGTACCACTGTTAAGTGCTGAGTTAATAATGCGTTGGTATAGACTTAAAAAGTTGGCAGTTGGATTGAAAATGAGGTGGCGGTAACAAAGTGTATTATTAAGCTGTCGTTGAATTTCACCTATATATTTCTCCAGGGGCCAAATGACAATATTGCCCCCCTTATCAGAGGGCTTAATCACCACGTCATTCCAACTACATATTTCTTTAAGGGCTTGAGATTCCATGGCATTAAGATTTTTAGTAATTGTAAATCTGCCTTCATTTGATCTAAAAAAACAAATCTAAATCTCTTGATACTAAGTCCATATAGACTTTAACCTGTGGACAAATTTTTGCATCTGGGAAAAAGGTCGATTTTTTCTTTAAGGGGGCCAGGTCATGTGCTTCGGTACTTATAGTGGAAATATTATTGCTTGAATCGATTGATTGTAATTCCTCGAGTATATCGAGTGCTTGAAAATCTTCCTTAGTGTCTAATATTATTGGTTGTTGTTGAGCAAGCTGCAAATCTTTAGAATCTGTATCAATAATAGATTTATGACTACTGTAAAATTTCTTTAGGAGTAACTTTCTAGAAAGGAGATTTAAATCCTTCTCCCATTCAAAACGGTTCATTGTTTGGACCGGTGAAAATGAGAGTCCTTTGCTCAAGAGACTAATATGATGCGATCCTAGTTCTCTCTGAGAAAGATTAATAACCCTTAATTTCGAGTCTGAGTCCTCTGCCGTCTTTGACTCCTGCGATAGCCAACCCCTTCTTGTTTTCCTCTTCTCCTTCCTCGATTGTCTACCCCCACGTCGCTTGCAGACTCGCCATCAACCACTGCGGGTTCAACAGGTCTTACTGGCCATCAGCTCCTCCGAGAAGAGACTTACAAATCGAATTGGCGAGGTGCAGGTGGACTTGTCCCTTATCAGTCAGGACATGCAAAAGATTAGGGAGCAGGTGGGAGAGGCTGAGCAACGAATATCTACGCTGGAAGACACTACCGCCCCCATGAAGGGAGACTAACCAGGATAATATCTGCAAACAAAAAATGTCGGATCTGGAGGGTGTCTGCGCCACAACAATTTACGCTTTATGGGCCTCCACGAGAGAGCGGAAAGCTCTAACCCTGAAGTTTTCTTGGAATCCTGGTTGACGACTGCATTTGGAAAGGAGGCCTTCACTTCACGGTTTGTGGTTGACCGGTGTCCCCGCGCCTCCCTCCGCAGCCCCTGCACCCGGGTGCCCCTGTTGGGACATTTATAGTAAAGCTCCTCCACTATAGGGACAGAGTCGCTGTACTTCAGCTGGCTTGGACCAAGGGCCCACTTAAATACGACAATCACATTGTGTCAATCTTCCTGGATTTCACCATCGAGGTCCATGAAGAGTAGAGCTCAATTCACCCAAGTAAAGCGGAGGCTCTGTGACCTGTGTGCCACATGATGGAGTCTAGGATCAATGCCCCCTCTGTGCCCCTTGACCTTTTAACTACAGGTAAAAGGGAATCCTACTAGCCTACCCCACTAGGTGTCATCTGTGGTGGGGTGGACAATGAACGGGTTAGTATTGTGAAACAATGACTTGCTCTCGCACAATGTACGCATTATATATTGCTGTTTGCCGATTTGTTTGCTATAGAGGAGCATCCTTATCTATAAAATAAGACACAGTCCCGGTTCTAAAAGTCTCCAAAACTGGGATATGTTTTCTGCATTTTTTTTTTCCTCTTTTTCTGTAATGTCTGAAAACATGTAAATAAATATATTTAATTTAAAAAAAAAATAAAATAAAATAGGATAGGGTATGTGTCCTGTCTATAGGCACTGAGGATTTTTTTTTTGGAGCATAGAGCTGTATATGGTGGGTATTGGGGTGCTATGCATAGTATTTAATTATTTGTCATACTATGGGTTTACTCTCTCACTTACACTTTACCTACACATTGTGCTGAGTTTTCACTATGTCTTGGTTCCATCTTTTATGTTTTGTAAGGCATACTAAAACGACCCTTTCTTGCTGTACCATGCAAATTTTGTCTTTGCCCACCCTCCCGTTGTTGCAAACTTTATCATCCTTTGAAATGGATATTTTTGTTCGCAAATACAGAATAAACCACTTTGTTAAAACCACACTCACTGTTTTGTGCAAAACAGTGAGTGTGGTTTTAACAAAGTGGTTTATTCTGTATTTGCGAACAAAAATATCCATTTCAAAGGATGATAAAGTTTGCAACAACAGGAGGGTGGGCAAAGACAAAATTTGCATGGTACAGCAAGAAAGGGTCGTGGCATGCATCGCTCACCAATATGAATCCCTTCCTTGCCCGAATCCCATGTCCTTCACAATCTTTGCCAATTTACAGCTTTGTCTTCCACATCAGTGATGTTTATTCCTGCTGTAATATCAATGCAAGTGACTGGGATGTCTGTCCCTTTTCCATTGGGAGGCAGTACAGTCAACAGAATATAAGCTTAACCTGATTCATCATTCTAGATCTAGAAACTCCTACTAGAGGAAGTAGCTCTTTTGATTAGCAAAGAAAGAATGTTGAGTGGGGAATAAGAGCCATAAAACAGCTCAAAGGGTAGAAACCAGGTGGTCTTGCGCGAACATCACCGGTCTTGAAGATAAAGATTTGATGTTAGGTGGAAAAATCCCTTTTTGTTAGAATGTAAGAGTAGATATAGTTGATCCCAAAGCCATCAAAGAACTAGCAGCAGTGTACAAAAGAGAAAGTCGAAAAAGAAAAAAACTGTCAAGGAGAAAATATAGCCTGCAGGATTTTCTGCTTGAAAACCACAAACTGAGAAGTGGCCACTAGGCACTGTACACCTAGCACATGTGTGGAGGGATGACCATACAGTTGCATAACCAGTTTCAGAAAAGCCACATTGAATAATACCTAGAAAGAGTAAAACTGGATGCATAGATTGGGACTATAGAGGAAAGGAGACCAAACCTCAATAATGGCTATGTACCAAATTTATAGTAAGCACCAGTCACCCCGAAGTAGAACGACCTTTATGAGGTGCTTCATAGTTCACAAATAAGACTGTTCAATGAGATGTGGTATGGACTGTTTCCAAAGTGTGAAGCAATCTCACATGTTCAGTATGTGGGTGTTGGCAAAATTATGGCCTCTGAGTATTGGAGCAAAAATTGCAAAAGGTGGCCAGAGGAAGGAGATGGCTAGAAGATGAACAGAAGGTGCACCACAATACCCAGTTTGCTTTAAAGGAAACTGAAAGTCACTGTGGTACAATTTCTGGTAAGGAAAGATCATGGACTACATTACCTGTAGTCTAAGGAGGAAATACTTGCCCTACTTCTGATTCTTAAGTGCCTTCCCAACTGGAGTAAGGTACGAAAGCATTAGAAGTACTCAGAGTGTCTCCTGCTACACAATACAGAGCAACATGGCATGGAGATATCTGTGCAAGTGCATAACTGGTGAAGAGGAGGCTGGCACTGAGATGACCGCCTCTGGAACAAGAGGAAAAGGTGTCAAAGCAATCCTTTTCCCTTGCCTAAAGCAAATTTAGAGCAGAGTACTTGCAGTTTTCTGGGTCTTAAGTGAGCTGCCAGTCTAGAAAGACCTCCAATCCTAACAGAACAGAGAGTAAGGAGGAGAATGTGCAATTCCCTAAGAGGAAGAGACAGCACATTCCCTCCTGACAATCTATTCATGATGGGATAAATGGCATTAAAATCACCTGCAATCACCTTAAATTAGAAATAATTTAAAATGCAGAAAATCATAATTAGTCCACAAACAGCAGATATATTTATCTGTAAGTTAATTTATTTCAGCCAGTGATGATTAAATCTGCACTAAATTACATAGTTGAACAAACCTAATGTAAATATGCATAAAAATAAAATGATGCTGAACAACAAACCATCAAGGATCTTAATTATAAAATGGGAGGGTTATGTCGTTAAATGGCAAATCTATCTCTTGAACAAGTGAAAGTTCAGTACAATTCATAGATGAATAAGCAATACCTGAAACGGGGGTGTCCAGATGGCCACTTGAAATGATGTTTCTTACGCAGATGAACAGTGAGGTTATTTCCACGAGTGAAGCATTTCTCACAAACATGACATTTATACCTGGGAGCCGAATCCCCCTTAATAATTGAAAAGAAGACAAATAAATCAACAAAGCTTTGATCAGGCTAGATCAAGGTGTTCACACCCGGTACTCAAGAACTACCAACGGATCGTCTTTTCAGGAAATAGATGGGATAATTACTGACCTGGAAAAATAAATTAACGCAACTGCGCATGATTAAATAAATCTTGAAAACAGGAACTGTTGGTAGCTCTTAATGCCTGGGTTTGAGCAGCACCTCTGGGCTAGATTATAAATGTGTGTTATTAATAAACAAAACTTTGATGCAAGGGCAATAAATCAAAGGGGGGAGTCTATAATGGATATATCATTATACTGTAAATAATCATTTTGCACTTAATGTGACCATGCAGTAATATACAAAAATGATTCTTTAAACTACTAAAAGTTGGCAGTCATTTCCAATAATCTTAATGACAAATGAATAAAACATATTGTATGAAAAAGTATAGAATTAAAAAACAAAAATACAAAAAAACAATGGTGAAAATGTTATGTTGTGTAATAATCTTCAGTACATGATAAATAATCAGAACAAGTATCACAATTTAAAAAAAAAATAAAAAAAAAATAGATTATATATAAGACAGGCTAAATGTTAAGATCTTACAAACTATAACCCAACAATCACCTGCTTTTCCAAGATATTAATGTTTCCTTCAACAGAAATATATTAAAGGACACAAGAATGTATATATGACCGTAAGCATCCTGGCACAGCTAGGCAAATAACAAAAAAAAAAAGATGATTTTTATACTTACAATAAATCAGTTTATCTATTTCCATCTGGTGAACACTGCTGCCATGGGGTTGCATGTGGGGAGCTTGGAATTGGCACTTAGCAAGTTAGATTAAACAATTAATTAACTAGTTGACAGACTCCTTCCCTCTGCAAATCTCTGTAGCCTCAGTGTATTTATAAAGCCCCAAGGATGGGGAGACAACAACAAGACCAAACAGTAGAAGAGCATAAGGGAGGGAACACAGTGTCCCCCAGATGGAATCAGAGAAACGGATTTATCGCAAGTCTAAAAAAAACCCTCTTTTTTCTTGTATCCAATTTGGGGGACACTGCTACCATGGGGATGTACTAAAGCAGCCCCCTAAGTGAGGGACTGCTCTGACATACCGGCATGCACAACACTGCAGCTGAAACCCGCGCCCGGGGATGCAAAAACATTAAACTGGTAATATTTTGTACAGGTGAGAACAGAGGACCAGGTGACTGCCCGTCAGAACATATCCGCTGAGACCCTGTTACGTGCAGCCCAAGAAGCCCCCACCGAACAGGTTGAATGGGCGTTGAGGCGGCTAGGCACAGGCCAGTTGGAATCCACATACGCCTGCCTGATGGTGGAAGTGATCCACATGGCTATGGTCTGCTTTGAAGCTGGCTACCCTCGTTTATGGGCAATAAGCAGAACAAAGAGGGAGTCAGTCTGTCGGATAGCAGACGTCCTATCCACACAGATGCGGAGGGCTCGAATCACATCCAAGGGAGCCGAGGAATCCTCTTCCCTGAAAACTGGGTCAACAATCTCTTGGTTTAAGTGACACTCCGAAACCACTTTTGGCTGAAAGGAAGCATACGTAGCACAGCCCCATCATCATGGAAGATGAGATATGGAAAGCGACAGGAAAGGGACAGCTCTGACACTCTACGTGCAAAATAATGGGTAGGAGGAACACCACTTTCCATGTCAAAAACCTAACATCAGCCGAATTCAAAGGCTCAAAGGGAGGCCTTTGAAGAACATTGAGGACCAAATTCAGGTACCAGGATGCTGTCGGTGGAACATAAGGGTGCTGTATGTGTGCACTCCCTGGATGAAAGTCCTCACCTCCGGGAGGTCTATTTACTGCTGGGTAAAGATAGAGAGCCAATACTTGTACTTATAGTAAATTCAAACAAAGACAAGACCTCTAATCCATCCCAAAGAAAGGCCAAGAGTCGCGCGCATCTAAAAGTGGCCGTGTGGCAGACCCTACGCTAACATCACTTTATGTATGGCAACAATGGTAGATGGGAGCCGAAGCCGGCTTGCTGGCCCGCAGCACAGTTTCGACTATGCTGTTAAAGCCAGTCGAGGTAGGTCCTGGTGTAGAAATGAACCTTGTAGCAGGAGATTATTTTTGAGGGGCAGACAATAGTTTGGACCAACGGCCATGCGAAGGATGTCTGAGAACCAGACTTGTTGACGTCAGTTGGGTTCTACCAAGTACACTGGCAAACCTCCTTGTCTGACACGATGGAGAACCCTGGGAAGCATTGGGATGGGAGGAACAGGTATCCCAACCTGAACTCCCTCCACATTGTCATGACATCCACCGCAACCGCCATGGGTCTCTTCAAGACGGGACGCCAAGAGGTCCAGGTCTGGAAGCCCCCACTTTCGGACTAAAGCAGTGATGGCTAACCTGTGACACTCCAGGTGTTGTGAAACTACAAGCCCCATCATGCTTTTCCAGTAGATAACTAGCTGATAGCTGACAAAGCATGCTGGGGCTTGTAGTTTCACAACACCTGGAGTGTCACATTTTAGCCATCACTGGACTAGAGACTAGAAGCTCTCCGGATTATGCATGCCACTGCTGTTGCAGTCTGATTGAAGGCAAACAGGGGACCCCTGAAGGACCGACTGGGCTCCCCGGAGGGCCAACAGTATTGCTTTCAATAGCAGGATATTGATCAGAAGAGAGGACTCTCGAGTTGACCAGGTCTCCTGAAGACGGCCCCAATCCAGAAGGCTAGCATCCGTCAGAACCAGAATTCATGACCACGGAGCAAAGGACCTGCCCACGGTCGACTGATCCTGCTCTAAACAACACTGATGCGATAGGCAGGATTTGGGAAACAACTGAATTGTCTGAGATTTTAGGTGGAGGGAGGAACTTAACCATTTGGTTAGAAGGACCCACTGAAAAGTGCGAGAGTGGAACCATCCATGAGTCTCAGAAGCCACATGCAAAGCAGCATGAAAGGTTTGGAGACTGTTAGGACCTTCCTCACCATGATCTGGAGGGAACATACTTTGTGATCCGGGAGGATGATCTTTTGTGCCCAGGTATCTAAAATAAGGCCCAAGAAGGTAATTCATTGACAAGGCAACAGCAGAGATTTTGAGAGATTGATTATCCATGCTGTTCCAGAACCCGAATGATGAGGGCCAGGTGCTGGTGAAGGAGCCAATTGGAGTACGCCTTGATCAGCAGGTTGTCCAGGTAAGCTACAATGTTCACTCCGAGGAAACGTAACCTAACCGCCATAATCTTTGTGAAGACCCTTGGCGCTGTGGAGAGGTTCTCACTGAGAAATAACCTGAAGTGTGCTGCTTTAGTGTGGAGCCTTTCTGACTGTAAACTAAAGAAATGAATAAAATCAATAAAATTAATAAACTAAATAAAATTATTGTGCAAAAAGTAAAAGCAAGCCCAACTCCCTTGGGCACTTAAACACTGAGGCTACAGGGGGTTGCAGAGGGGAGGAGTCTGTCAGCAAGTTAGGTTGAACAATTAACTAGTTGAGAGCCAACTCCAAGCTCCCCACATACAACCCCATAGTTGCAGTGCCCCCCCAGATTAGAAACGAGAGAAAGGTATATCAAAGTACTTCAAACAAAATAGTGAAGCCGATAAATTTGGGTACATTAGCCAGATCAAGAAAATATTTTTTGTTATGCAGCATTTCATTGGCTATAATTGGTTACAAAGCTCCTATAGCACCTGTGGTTTGAACTGAAAATATAATTTTCAAAAAGTTATTTATAATTGTACATTGACGGCATGGTGACACAGCAGTTAGCATTTTTGTTCCATAGCACCAGGGCCTTGGGTGTTATTTGCATGGCGCTTGTAGTTCTCCCATTGCTCAAGAGGGTTGAGTGTATTAGTGAGCATATCTGTAGTAGAAAATTAGATTGCAAACAGGAACAGATGTGAATAAAATTCTGTGTGCAATATGTTGGTAAATGTATGCTTTACCAGTTAAACATTTTATGCAAGTAATCCTTTAACTAAAGTGAATGAATTGCAGTATTATAATTCCAAGTGTACAGAATAGTATAACATTTTTGGTATGTTTGGATTCCAATGCATGCTGATTTTGTCCCATATGTCTCTATATGTGGAACAGCCAAAAGCACCAGTACAAAGAATGTATAAATTTATTGGCAGTATTGTATGTGGAGCCCATGTCTTCTTACCTCGTGAACTTTTCTGTAATGAGTTTTGACAGAACACAGTGATCGGGCACTGAAGCTGCACTCTTCATATTCACAGCAATATGCAGGCATTTTACTGTGTGTATCTAGGTGTTTTCTAAGGTCTACGAGATTCTTGCAGCTATAAAAAAAAAAAATCTATCAGAGGAAGGATGAAAGAGAGGATACAGGACGTAGATGTAAAAAAGCACAAAAATGAAATGGCAAGGTATACTTAGGTGATACACTGATATTAAAATCCTAAAAACAGAACTGACCAAACTGCACGTCACATTCTACTATAATATTAGCTAGATCTCACTGTCTCTATTTTATATCTAAAAACAATATATGTAGAGTTCTCGTTACTTGCATTACCCTCCAGTTTGCAATTCAGATACAAACACTGCACATGTCTGTCAAGTTAGTTTTCAACTGCATTTACAGATAGCAACGTATATATTTGTTTTTTAAGTTACCCATGGGAATGAGTTGAACCATATATAAAAGGCATCAGTGTATAAAAGATTATTTGAAAAAAGTTTGGACACATTTTTTTTTAAATCCTTTTATTTTTACAATGGATGAGTCCATCTTTAGAAAATTATAATATTCTAAATAAGCAATTTGTGATGGACGTGTAAGGCACACTGACATTGAGTGTATGTAGTGCTGCTCTGAAGTTTCCAAGCATTTGAATTGGCAGTCCCAACGATTCCAAACACTGCAAAGCAGACAGCTGTTCGATACACTCTTACAAGAAGCTTACAAAGTACAGAAGGTAGATAGGTCTTTAAAAGAGAAAATGTTATTAAGCTACATACTATCTAGACGCATAGTTTTCTAAAAGGTAGACTTATCCTTTATGTAGTCCTAATGATCATCCACATGAAGAAAGCTAATTTTGATTAAACATAAAAGGGCTAGCTTTAACAGTAGCCAATCACAGCAGATAAGACATAGGAGGTCAGTGTAAATGATGTGTTCTAGTGGGTATAGCAAACAGATAAAGAAAACAATCCCTAGTCATACAGATGGATGCAGTTCACATTCAACCTGAAAGGGTCACACCAAACCACAATACCAAATTATATCCGAAAAGCTTCAGACGAGTCTAGCTTTTCCAGATAAATAAAATAAGTGAAAGAATTAAAAAAAAAAAAAAAGGGAGGAACCAAATCTCTTTCACGTATATGAGGGGAGAAAAAAAAGGACTCTTGGTTTTCACCTTACAAGATAAGGGAAAGTGGCTGAGGTATTCCATCTGAAAATAACTAAACACTACCTGGGATGTTTATTTTTTTTCCCATCCGTTTCATGACTTCACCTTTCATCAGTCTTGTACGAGGTTTGGGGAGACTTGAGCCCTTTTTCAAATAATTTTTAACCCATCTCTTTATTTATTTAAAAGTGTTTTATTTTGTCAGCACTGTTTTTGCAATAAACGGTAATTATACTACATACTGTTCTCTTCTTTCATGTTGTTAAGCACAAACGAAGGAGAAGAGACATTGCACAGAAGTGCTGCGGACTACACAGACTTATTTTGTGTCCCTACAAAGGAAGGGCTGTGGATCGCTATTACCACCGATTAGAAGGGAGAGTCTTAACTTCTACGTTTGGCGAATATATTCACTACGGGGAAGACAACGGGAGAAATATATTTGTTTGGGAAGGCACTTATTTGCACTCTTGGGAATGTTAAAGGTTTTCTTACATTCCCTTTGTGAAGACAAGATTACGCTATGTGCATCTCCTTTTACTACTTGTAGCTAATGCTGCAGAGGAGTTCGTATATATCAATAAGCCTATAAAGGAGAGGGAAAAAAACCTTCAGAGGATGGACATCATTTACATTTTTCAACAAGACACCATTTAGGTACAATTTATTGGCTAAAAGGAATCTTTTGAGACACTGCAGATTCTATTTGAAAATGTGTGAGATAAAAGTCCGTCCTATGAGTAAAAAATTTGAGGGGTGGATATAGTAAAAAGAACTGCATGCTGCTTAAAAAAAAACCAAAAAAACAGAACACAGACTTTTTATTATTAACATTACAGACACTTCTACTCCAACAAAATTCCACAAAAACACATCAACTTATTGGTTGATTATTTACTACTATTATGGGACTGTATGGGGTAAATGACGAACAAATAGAGAGCTAGAGATTTGTTTTCTCCATGTTTTTGGCGGGCTATAACAAACCTGGTGCATGTCAGAATAATTCCTAAAAATCTAGAGCAGACAGGATGCACAGTTTTATAGTGCACATGATTTGTAGGTTTGTGCTTTAGAAATCGAAGGACATTAAGCATATAACGTCATTAGCTATACACTTTAACCATTCATATCATCTTCTTTTGTTGACATAACACAGAGCTTAATATATAAAAATACAGGAATACAAACATAAGCACACACAGAAAAAATCCAGTCTGACCTGTAATCACAGTGTTGACATTTATATGGCCGCTCATCACTGTGCCGGAAACGAATGTGAGTACGTAGAGTAGACGGAAGTGGGCATGTCATATCACACAGCGGGCACTTATAATGATTCACTGCAAAACAGGGTAATGATATTTAAGTGGGTATTATCACATGTTATTAAGAATGTCCCTTGTCATAACCTCCAACTACAGGTAAAAAAAATGAATCATTGGGTATGGAAATGGGTATGTAATGAAAGGGAAGGAGTTTTGTCCTATTTCCACTGGTGAAACTCACAAGTTAACCCCATACGTTATGTTGCGGTGTAGGACTTATAGAGAAAGAATTAAAGGCATTTATTGACCTCAGTGTTGTTTAAAAGGCTTTCACTAATGTTGAAAAGTAGCCCTCTTCTAAAGTTAAACTTTGTGAAATCATGAATTTCAGAGTTCAAAGTCAACACCCACTGAGATTATCCCTCATGTTAATGCTGCTTTAGAACTCTAAACTTTATGAATCCCATGTTTCATTGTAGCACAGGACAGTCTGCAACAAAAGGCTTCCGCAATTCATAATTCAAGGGAAAAAAAAAATCAAAGTAGTAAAATGAAACATTAATGTAGGATAAAACAGGTGATAGGGAGAATATATTCCTCAGGCAGGAAAACTCCTCTTGTTGAAACTTACCATGGTTTCGCATGTGATCCCGCAACAAGCGTTCCGTTGCAAATCTCTTAGAACAATGCGTACACTGGAATCTATGTTCTGCATGTGTAGGAGAATAGATGATAAATCCAACAGAAGAAAGATCAAAATAATACATTATGTTTATTGTTGTTTCAATTTCTATATTTAAACAATTAGGTATTTATACTCTAATACACAAAAAATTAAATGCCATATTACTGGTGCTGAATTATAGCCATTACAGGTACTTTCTTTTGAAATATGTGTGATCAATGAGACTATAGACAAGCAAAACATGAAATAAAATCAACATTAATACAGCATCAATCTATACACATATAGTACAATATACAAAAAGCTGCACAATATATGCTATAAATGAATCGCTAATGATAGGACTTTTATAAAAAGTGTGCAGTGGAATGTTTTGTAGACACGCAATAAATACACAAAATTACATTATAATAAGGCACTACGAAGATTAGTAGATATGCATGCTACATGCGGTTTAATGTTGGACTTCTGCATATATGTAATCGAATGCAGCTAAGTAGAGAGTTTCAGAAGGAAGGAATCAAGGATTTTTTATTTGAAGCTTATGGAAGTCTAAGTGTGTAAGTGCATCTACAAGAGGGGCTCCAAATAACAGGTGAAGTAGACTCCCTCATCATATATTTTGGTGTGTGCACTTCCTCTATTGGGCTGTTTCAACCCTTTTCTATCAGGGGACTTGACGAGTTCACACAATTACTGGGACTAACAGCGTGGAGGTGTTGCCTACATAGGGTGAATACACGTGAAATTTTGATATACTACACCATGATTGCTTTCTTTCATTTTTTTTGAGGATATCTACACACACTAATGCAATATCGGGCACACACTAATGCAATATCGGGCACACACTAATGCAATAATGGGCCGAACGGTCATTTATCGTTTGACTTGACCCAATAATCTCCTGAAAACACTGTAGTGTACACCCGGCTTTACCTCCAACTATGTCTATTGTAAAGGCTGAGAAAGTGGA